>NC_056735.1:761146296-761256296 GCF_019279795.1 Protopterus annectens | reverse complement strand
CCAGTACCCCCTCTTATTAAATTCATGTTTTATATTTCCAGTTTTACCCTGCACTCCTGGTATTTCACTTACCCCCCCCCCCCCCACACACACACACACACACACACACACACAAAAAGTTGATTATGATGTCACTGTCTCCTCTTTCAGTTCTCTCATTTCTTTTCCAGTTTGCTCATAGCATTACCTCTGCAGGATCAGTGATTTCTTGGTCTCATCTGAACGTAAGTTCCAGTACCCCCTCTTATTAAATTCATGTTTTATATTTCCAGTTTTACCCTGCACTCCTGGTATTTCACTTTCCCCCCATCAAGCCATAAACATTAACCCTATTCATCATCTTTCACACATTTTTACTTGCTAGTATTTCTTCCAGGAAAGCAACATTGAAGTACCTTGCTTACATTCTTCGTTTTGTGGATTTTCTGTTAATCTACTATGTATATAGTTCAGAGTTTGTGTATCTCACTACATTTAATCCACAGATAAAGGTAATCTGCCTTTTTGTCCACACTTCTAATACTCACTGCTCACCTTCCTGTTGCTTTTTTTTAAGTAATGTACTACCTTTCCTTATCTCCACTCTATAATATTCATATATGTGACACTTATACTCATCTTCTTTTGCCATAAAAGCTGCTATAAAGCTAACAGTATTTTGTGCTATGCTAAGGTACATTTGTCCACAGACATGACTATAAAATTTCAGAAGAGCATGCTGTGTGAATGGTCCTCTTCAAGACACTGTTATTTTGAATCTGAATGAGCTTCAACTCAGTGGGATCAGGAGCACAGCAAGGATCAGTTCCCAATGGTAATCTGTGAGCTTTTGTCTTATCATAGCATTTTGGAAGTTTTCATATTTCTCAAGAAGGATTGTTACTATTGGTACACATGATTTTATTTAGTTGCTATCTAAGTAGGCCTTCTGCACATGATTAAAGAATCAACATCTTCTTCATGACCAAATGCTTATTTGCAACATTTCCAAATGTTGAATGCACACAACAGTTGGTGTTAAACTAGGGGGAACCAGTATACATCAGCATGGGATGAAATACTAGATAGTACAACTTGCTTTACAAAGGTAATGATAGCCTACAAGTCTCATTCCATGACTTCTGGTTAATGGCTAAAACCTTTGCTAAGCCTATATATAGTGCCTTTTTAGGCTGAGTCCAGTTAATGGACATTCAAATATAACAAACATATCCACCCCAAAAGTGAATCACATTAAGGGGCCCCTATCAGTGCCAGACATCTTAACAGCAAATTGCCTGATATTGAGGCTCTACACATTTGGAACATGTCCATATATGTGTAGTTACTGAGACTTAATTTAAAAGTACAGAGAGTGCTCCTTCCATATCTGGGTTTTGCATTACTTCAGGCCCAGTGGCAACTGCTGTGGAACCTCCATATTTGTCAATGACTATATTACCTTCAGGCAAATTCCAAGAGACCCAAAAAACTACATAATAGAACTCCAGATCACCCTTAACTCATTACAGCTGGGTGCCACCTTCAGATGTTTCTGCAGATCCATCTTACTGACACCTCTAGGTGTCAAAAATTGCTTTTTAATATTTGCAGTAATACCTCCAAATCCATGGACTTCCAAGATGCCTGCACTGAGTGGTAGCTTAATTTTGCTCTCCAAGTGTGAAAACAGAAACTCAGAAAAGAGAACCAGTGAATTTCCCTTTATGGGTAAATTTCAGTAACTGGCTAATAAGTATACTGCCTGGATGACAGCAAAAAAGAAATTCAGAGAACCTGAAAGAAAATCAATCACAAAAGTTGAGAAGAAAACACTGGTTGGGAGGAGTCCTGCAGCTGTTCAGCAAAAAGCAGTTCAAGCTCTAGCTTTGGTGCAAGACATGACTTCCAGTAATCTAGAAATAAAAGCAAGTCAGATGTGCTCATATCTGATTAAAATAAATGAAATACTGAAGGAGAATATCAACTGAAATAACAAAAGGCTGAAATAATGGAAGAAGCTTTAAACAGATATTCAGATGAGTTGATAAAACTGCAAAATTCAGAGGTCAAAATGAAGACATGGCTGGCTGAGTATGAGACTGTTCAAGAAGAGATGTTTCAAAAATGATTGAATTAGAGAATTAGCATGTAGGGAAAACCTGAGATTTACTGCTGTACCAGAGAAACTGGAAAGAACAGACTGTATTCATTTTATGAAAATACCAATAAGCAACTGGACTGGTATTCCAAACAGGAGTTGTTAAATGAAAGGGCACAAAATGTGCATGCTCCCAACCTGGCTATAAGAAAGCACCCCAGATCTTTAATAGTAAAGATGCAATCCTACCATCAGAAAGACTTGATTCTGGCAAAACTATGGCAGAAGGACAAAGTAATAAAAGTGGGAGACAGTAGAGTATTTGTGGGAAATGATTACTCACTGTACACCAGGTAGAAGAGGAACAAATTTATTCAAGCAATCAAGGAATGTCAAGAAGGAGATGTGAAATTCAAACGACTGTATCCAGCTATTTTTAGAATATTTTTCCTGGAGAATCAAAATAATTTTTGATATGGAACATGCTAAGGTGGAAATATAAAAAATTGTCCAACAAAAACCAAACTATCAAACAGAAGGGCATTCTCCTTCTTATTATTATGTTAATAAATCCCCACAAAGATACTATGCCAGTGAAATCTTTTGCAATATTCCAAAGGTAAATGCTTGAAAGACAGAAAAAAAGCACAAGTGTTGATTTTAAGAACCAGGTGTATGTTGGAAATGAAACAAAACTGGATTTGGGAGATGGAGATCAACAGGAAGAAAATCACCAACTTGAAAAATGATGAATAAATGTAGAATTGCAAAGCATTAACTGCATTTGTAAAATACGATGGAACAAGAAAATGTGGAAATATTGGACTTCTTCACTTTGTTAAACTTGTAGAGGATTCCAAAACATATACCCTACTTCATGTCAATGTTTGGAATAAAATGTAGGAGAGGGAAAGACAAAAGAAAGTGTTAACTGTAAGAAAAACTAAATTTTGTTCTTAACAGTATTTTTATAATACATGTCATATACTGCATGCCATAAAGTAAAGCTTTTTCAGTTATTTTCGTGTGTACTAGGGATAATAAAGTGCACAGGTGTTCCTATTTTTTATTCTTTCTTTTTTCATTTTCAGTTATAAGAAATATAGGCACTGTAATGTAAAAAGAGAAAAAAACTGGAAAAAGAGCATGATATAAGAAAAAAACTAATGTACTTTTTCTTCCCTTCGCACAGGGGAGAGACTGGATCAAGGGCCTTAGTTTGATTTAACATTTTAAGGGGAAACAAATAAATTAAAGAACACTGAATATAATGAAAAAAAAATTCTCTAGCACATAAATATGAAAAGCTTGTGGTAGAAAGTAACTGTGTATCTTGTTCTCATGTTTCTGAGGAGACAATCTGATAAAGGGATAAGAAAAACAAAATGTTTCTTTCAGTGACTATGAGATTATGTTCTCTGAATGTATTGAACTTGTTTTCTATGTCTGGGAGAATAAAAAGATAAGACAAAAACAGGCAGCACTAAGTAGAAATAGCACAGGATGTACTATGTGCCGTAGCATGAATAACCATTCTAGGTTAATTCAAGCCTATGAGTGTCACTGTCAGCCTGGGACAATTGTTCCTAGTAGGAGGGTTAGACTTCATTATTTGAAGATGTACATAGTTTTGTGTGTTATTAATAAGGTAATAGGTTCTGGAGGTGTTGTGGGTGTTTTTTTTTGCTTGTTTGAGAGTTTTCATTTAAAGAAAAAGTCTTATAAGATATGACATAGTATAAATGGATATGACAAGAAACAACTGTATAAAAGATCAACCTGCCAAACATTTATTTATGCATGTAACACAAAGCTGAAACTAGAGATTAAAAAAAGCTTTTATATGTAACAGGTGGGAATAATAACTTATTTTCCCAATTGCATTTTCAATATTACCTTTAAATGTGAATGGTCTCACAGATGTATACAAAAAAGAAAGAGTAGTGAACTATATTTAAAAAAATGCAGAGTGCAAATAGCTATGCTACAGGATACACATTTGGAAAGAGCTGAGCATGTGAATTTGCTAAAGAATGCATTTCAGGATGGTAATTCAGGAATATCTGGGACAAAGAAAAGGGAAATACTTATTTGTGAGAGGAGCGCCAATAGTGATACAGGAGGAAAAAATAGGTAATATTGGTAGATTTGTAGTAGTAAGGGGCTACTAGCAAGGGAGGGGATTACACTGGCATGCATTTATATTCCACGTAAAACTGCTATAGTGGAGCTTAAGAAAATTCTGGGAGAAATAATAATTTTTAGCAGGGAATATTACATATAGGTGGAGACTGGAATTTTATTTTCAACGGTGAGGATGTAGCTAGGGGGCCTAGAAGGAAAAATATAACAAAAGAGGGTAGATGTTTGACCAAATTTATGAAAATATGTGGCATGGAAGACGTGAATTCAAGAGTAGGAGTTCATTGAGAATTTACATATTATTCCACAAGGTACAAAAACTTGGCTAGACATTCAATTTCATGGGAACATTTGCATTTAATTGAAAGTTTTGATACTCATCCAACAGCTATTTCAGATCATGCACCTATAATAACTAAAAGCAAATGCAGGATAATGACATAAAAATGAAACACTGGCATTTCCCCCACTTATTTGTTAAAAAGAGAGGAATTTAAGGAATGGGTAGTGGAAATTATAAAGGAGTTATTAGAGAAGACAGACATTTATTCTGAAAATATAGCTATGGTGTGAGATAAAATTAAAGTGAAGTTTAAAAATAGGGTGGCAATAAAATAAAAATGGATATGGTTAATAAGTAACAAGAATTATTTAGAGGGACTTACAAAGGTTAAACTATTACAGAATAGGAAGAATCTTAGTGCTAAAGAGAAAATAAGGGACTACCTCAATGATATGCATGAGTTTAGAAAGATAGCTGTTAAGCAACTGTTGTTTGATAATAACTACAGAGCATAAAAACTGTTAACGCAATGGCTGTGGCAACAAAAAGTAGAAAGGGTTGCTGCCAAGTGTAGGGAGCCTATAAAAAGGAAAATAACCCAAGGTCCCCTAGAGGTATTAGAAATATTTCAGAAATTTTATGAAAATCTGTATAAAGCAGAGAAATGTGCAAATCAAGAAAAAAGTACAAATAGAAATGTTTATGAAATAATTAAATATGAAGAAAAAAAGAAAAAACAAAATTCATAGCAGCTTCCAAATAAAACTTGTAATCCAAAAAACAAAGCAGATTTTCAGGCAAAACAACAAAGCCCTGAACAGGGCAAGCTTAGAAAATTGTGAAAAAAACCCATGGATGGCTCAGCACACTTCAAGTTCACTTTATTCCACAGAAACACAGCACATTAATGCTCCATCATATGTTTTCGTTTTTAAACTCACTTCCTCAGATGTGGGCTGCTCAAACTACTAGTGCTTTTATACCATTCACTTAATTATATTGATTAGGTTAGTTAATTAATTAATTAAAAGGTTAATTTAGTTTAAAACCAAAAACTTTTCTTGTTGTATCTCTCTGTGTTGCCACAATTAAAACACATTTAATATTACAATGTTTGATGAATAAAATATGTTTTAAATAAAAAATCCTTAAAACACTTGACTACAAAGAATAAATTATAAAGTTAAAATACTATTAGAAACACATTAATAGGACTCAATGGTTAAATACCAACTTGAATATTTACTTTAAATGAACTTGATACTTCATCTAGTGGATAAGTCGTGAAATTACAGGTGCTATAAAAACTGCATTGTAAGCCAAAGGCAAATTGTATAGCATCACTCAGTTAAAAGAATGTTAAAAACAGGAAAATATGAGGGAAAAATAAATTCAATACCTTTGATAAATGAGTGTAACACTTGTGTTTATAACATATTACAAACCCAACTTTTTAATAAAAATACAAATACAAAAAAGCTTAGACACCAACTGTAACTATTGGAAAACCTGGGTAAAAACATGATAAAATTCAACATAAAGTGCAAATGCATATCACAGTTTTGCTGCTCTCAGTTTTAATAATGGGGCTATGGAGATATGTTCATTAAGACCCGGTGGCTTATTGGCCTCCAAAGTTATCTGCCACCATAATTCTCTGTACTCCAAACATTCCTCCCATAAACCCCCTCTGTCACTCTTTTCCACCCTTTCTACCTCAAAAAATGTATAGTATGCATTTTCACAGCTTTGTTTTCACAATTTTCTAAGCTTGCCCTGCTCAGGGCTTTATTGTTTTGCCTGAAAAGCTGCTTCGTTTTATGGATTACAAATAATTAAATATGCTGAAGTTAGAGGTAGATGAGGCTCAATTACTAACAGGTACGATAGGAGAAGATGAGATAAAAATGGTGATGTATAACTAATCTACAGGAAAATTCCCAGGAATAGATGGTATTCCTGTGGATGTTTAGAAGCTAGAATGGAAGAAAGTGATAAAAATTTAGACGGTATTGTTTAACAGAGTTTTAAAAATAGGAGAAGCACCAAGATCCTTAAAGAAAATGGTGGTAGCTTTTCATAGATTCATACTAGGCTAACTGCCCTTGTGGGTAATTTTTTTAAAGCCTAGTCAATTACTCCATGTGAGAATCAAACCCTGCACCTTGTGTCTGCAAGGTAAACGCCTTAACCATTCTGCCATCCTCCCACCATGTAATAACAAAAGATGGTAAAGACCCACCATATCATCAAATCCAGCTTCATATAGGCCCACTTTAATTCTAACCTACTATTATAATGTGTTTATGTCTGTAATGGCAAATGTGATGCCAAAATTGATAGATATGGATCAATGTGGTTTTGTGGAGGGGAGGCAAACATTTGACAACATTAACAGAACAACAATGATCCCAATGGAAGCAGAATGTTAGAAAATACTACTGTTATTGGTGAGTCTTGGTGCAGAGAAAGCATTCAACAGAGGAAGCTGTGATTTTATGAGTAGGGCAATGGAAGCATTTGTATTCCCTGAGATAATTATAAGGTTGAGTGGGAGGATATAAGAGGGATCAGAGGCACAAATTAAAGTGTGGGGGAGTCCTCTCTGATAAGTTCTCTGTGAGAAAAGGAACCAGGCATGGTGTTATGTTTCCTATTTGTTATTTACGCTATATTTAGAACCATTGGCAAAGAAAATAAGGGACTCAGAAATTCAAGGATATAATTGGAATGGTAGTAAAGAAAAGGCTTTATTTGCAGATGATATTATTTTATACTTGATAAAATCTGAAAAGAAATGTCATTGTTGTGGAACACTGAAACAGTTTCAAGTGTTTTGGGGATACTAAAAGGCAATAGCTGTAAACTATGTAACCACACACAAATTGGTTCAGCAATATCTATATTTATGAGGACATGATAAAATGAAGTACTTAGCAGTATGGATTTAGAAGGATTCTGTTATGGCAATTAAGGATATGTGGGAAAAGGCTAAACAAAAGACTCTACAAAAACTGAGAAATTGGAACCTCTGTTTTATGGATATGAACAGAAAGATACAAGCAGTGCAAATGTTTTAGTCTCTTTAATCTTATACACAGTTCAGGCATAGTTTTATCAACCAGAGGAAAATTTGTGGATAGCAATTAATAAAGAGGTGAAGGATTTTATCTGGGAGGGAAAGAGGACAAGAGTCAAGTGGGATAAGTTGAGCTTTCCAATAGAACAAGGTGGTTTGGGATTACCTGATTTGAAGGTGCATTTCAGAGATACACAGTTAAGGCTCCTATACATAGCACAAGCAGAGAACTATAACTCTAAGTGGAAAGGGATGATGAAGCAGGGGAAAGCTCAAGAAACAAGGAGAAACTGAGATTTTGGATGCAGATCCTTAAAGAGAATAACAATAACCATACGTAGTATTATATTCATAAAGTAGCAGAAAGTATTCTAAGAACTAAGCTAACACAGGGATGGAGAAAGGAGGTTCTGCTTATAGAGACCACTGCAATTAGTGGTACAAAGAATATGCAAGAGTGGGATAGAATTTACTGGAGAAAACTGGCAAGGGAGTCAAGATATTGGGAGAAAGTAATTAGAGAGAGAGAGAAAAGTAATAGAATGAGAAGAGGCCATATTTGTTGCATATTTGGGAGTCATATATATATATATATATATATATATATATATATATATATATATATATATATATATATCCCTCCAGTGTTTCTTTGTGAATTGCTTATCCAGTCTCTCTTCTCAATCTTTTTTAACCTCCTCTGATTGATTCTTATAGTTATCATGCAATATTTTATATGGCCTACTAATTATCCCTTTTTAACAGTAGCTTCTCTTCTGGATTCTACTAAAACCTATACCAGTGCTGGTCTTCCAGTTAGAATCCTCCTATTTCTTTCTGTTTGCCAATACTCTGATATCAATCCTTGATAAGGAAGGCAATCTCTAGTGTGCAGTCCAAATAAATTGTTGACCTCTTACCATTGTATTACCTTTCCCTCTAATTATTTGCTCCCAGTAACTTGGTTCCTTTGCCAGTTTTCTTCAGTAAATTCCAGCCCCCTCTAACCTGTTGTTTGTATCCTTAATTTCAGTCATCCCTATCAACAGAATCTCCTTTCTCCATCCCTGTGTTGGCTTAGTTCTTAGAATACTATCTGCTACTTATCAATATTATGTATGTTTATTGCTATTCTCTGTAAGGATCTGCATCCAAATCCTAGTCTGTCCTTGTTTCTTGATCTTCCCCTCTGTTTCATCATCACCTTTTCAACACTGAATTATAGATTTCTGCTTGTGCTATGTATAGGAGCCTTAACTGTGTACCTCTGAAACATCCCTTCAAATCGGGTAATTCCAAACCACCTTGTTCTGTTGGAAGGATCAGCTTAACCCATTTGACTCTTGCCGTCTTCCTCTCCTAGATAAATCCTTCCACTCATTATTGATTGCTATCCACAACTTCTCTGGTTGCTAAAATATGCCTGCCCTATGTATAAAACTAACAGGACTAAAAATATTTCAGTTTTTGTGTTATCTTTTGTTTAGACTCTTCCTACATGTGTTTAGCTACCATAACAGAATCCTTTTTAATCCATACTCCTAAGAAATTCATTTTATCATGTCCCCATAAATATGGGCATTGCTGAACCAATTCATGTGTGGTACATAGTTTACAGCTACTGCCTTTGTTTTATCTTCATTAATTATGTATCCCAAAAAATTGAAACTGTCTCAGAATGTTGCACAGCAGTAAAATATCCTTTTCTGGTTTTGTCAGGTATAAAATAATATCATCTGCAAATAAGGCCAGCTTTTCTTGACTACCTTGCCAATTATATCCTTGAATTTCTGAGTCCCTTTTTTCTTTGTCAGTGGTTCTAAATATAATGCAAATAACAAAGGGGAAAGAGGACACCCCTGCCAGGTTCCTCTGCTCAAACAGAACTTATCAAAGAGAAACCTACCCCTTTAAGTTTCACCTCTGATCCCTCATACATCCTCCCAATCAACCTTATAACTGTATCAGGGAATACAAATGCTTCCATTGCCCTACTCATAAAAAATCAGCTTCCGGTGTTGAATGCTTTCTCTACACCAAGACCCACCAACAGCAGTGGTATTTTCTTACATTCTGCTTCCCTTGGGATCATCATTGTTCTGTTAATGTTGTCAAATGTTTGCCTCCCCTCCACAAAACCACATTGATCCATATCTATCAATGCTGGCATCACCATTGTCATTATTTTAGCCATTATAGACATAAACACTTTATAATAATGGTTTAATATTGAAATAGGCCTGTATGAAGCTGGATCTGATGGCTGTTTACCCTCTTTAGGTATTACAGCTACCACCACCTTCTTCCAGGATGTTGGTACTTCTCCTTCTCTTAAAATATTGTTAAAACCTTCCAGAACTTTATCAGATTTCTTCCTAGCTTCCAAACTTACACAGAAATGCCATCCATTCCTGGGTACTTTCCTAGGGGGTACTTTCCTATAGATAGGCTATACATCACCATCTTTATCTCATCTCCTCCTATCCTAACCGTTAGTAACTGACCCTCATCTACCTCTAACACTGGCATATTCAATTCTTCCATAAAAATTTCCATTTGTACCTTGTCTTGATTTCCACATTTCAATACTTCATGCAGACTTTCATAAAATTTCTAAAATATTTCTAATACCTCTACAGAATCTCTTGTTTCCTTCTTGTTATAGGCTCCCTAAGCTTGGCAACATCCCTTTATATTTTCTGTTGTAAATGTAAAACTGACCTCCTTACAAGACAAAGCTGGAACTTCCCAAAGTAATAAAGTAGCATCAACAGAACGAAAAGTTCACAGCAGCCACGGCTTAAAAATCCACTATTTATTTCCAGCAAACAGACAGTAAGCGCTTTCAAATTCATAGTTCTTCAGACTAATTTACACATCACAACTGCTCATTATTTAAAGTACAAACAAACCAATCAGCAGACTTCAGGAATCATCTATGCAAATTCTTAGATCTAAGGACAGGTTTTAAAGAAACCTTGTTATTTAAACCTGGTTTCCTATCAGTAAGAAATTTACATATCCAGTGCATTTCACTTTCTTCAGTGAAATTCACAAGGTCACCACCTCTAGGACCCATTTTAACTGTCTCAATTACTTTAAACTTAAAGTAATGTCATGAGCCTAGCTCATAAACATGTTTAGCAAGTGCATTTGTTAGATCAGCCTTCCTCAAAGCATATTTATGCTCACAAATACATTCATATAGCATTCTATTAGACATGCCAACATAAAAACTTTCATATGCCACACATGTAGCTACATAGATAATATTCATAGTTTTGCAGTTGGCTGACACTTTAAAAACATATTTTTTCTTAGAGACTGGATGTATAAATTCATTCAGTCTATCTATGGAAGAGCAATGTCTACAGGAACCACAGGGATGTGTGCCTTCTAGCCTAGAATGCACTTCCATATTGCGCCCTGTATATTTATAATCTCTATAGCAGAGGCGTCGCTTAAGAGATTTCTTGTTTTTGTAGGCGTAATTAGGTCTCCAACACCCACAATATCACGGATTCTATCATCCATGGCCAAGATATTCCAGTTCACATCAATCGTCTGTCTAATCCTTCTAGAGTCACTAGCATAAGGTAGTACTAATGGAAGACTCTGTAGCTTCACAGTCTCAACCTGCTGTTCAACAGGAGATTCAGTTGAGAAATAAGGACGCGCTACAGTCAACCTCTTAGACTTGATATCTTCTTTCATCTCGCTTATTTCTTTTTTATTATAGCCTCTAGTCAGAAATTCAAGTGCTATCATATCTAAATCTGTGGAAAATCCATCAGCAGTACTATTCAGCCAAGATACCCTCATCCCTTGTGTTTTCATAATGTTTTTAAACGGGTCTACCTGACATGGTCGACAGTTCATATGATCGACACTCATTTGTTCAACAGTTCATTTGGTCGACAAGCAGATTTGCCCCCTTCCCCAATGTTGTGCAACCCTGGAGTTGATATATATAGTTAGGGGGGGGCGAAGCCCCCCACCTAAAATGCTTGTCGATCAAATGAACTGTCGACCAAATGAACTTTCGACCATATGAACTGTCGACCATGTCAGGTAGATCCTTTCAAACATATGAGCGGGATGCATACTATCAAGTCTCAATATGTTGTTTCTCCTGGAGGGCTTTCTATACAAAGTGGTTGATAATCATCCTTAGTTAAACATACATCTAAAAAAAAACATCTCTGGATATGAGACAGTGCTAGTGAACTTTAGAAGCTCAGTGGTTCTGTTCAAATACTCACTGAAATCATTCAGTTCATTCTCAGTCCCTCCCCATAGTAGAGCCACATCATCAACAAATCTCCTATAAAAAAGGACCTTTGATGTAAACATACAATCAAAAACAAATTGCTCTTCTCATCTTGCTAAAACCATGTTGGCGTAGCTATTGGCACAAGATGTGCCCATAGCTACGCCAACTTTCTGCAAATAATAATCATGTTGAAAAAGAAACACATTATTAGTTGTTGATCTGACAACTATTCCTAGTATAGTATATATATTCATAGTAGAGCCACGTCAACAAATCTCCTATAAAAAAGAACCTTTGATGTAAACATACAATCAAAAACAAATTGCTCTTCCCATCTTGCTAAAACCATGTTGGCATAACTATTGGCACAAGATGTGCCCATAGCTACACCAACTTTCTGTAAATAATAATCATGTTGAAAAAGAAACACATTATTAGTCAGTACTAATTCCAGAAACAGACAGATAAGATCTTTCTGTTTCACATCATAATCACTATGCAAAGTCAAAAATGACTTAATCATGTTCAGGCCCTCATGATTCGGAATACAGGTAAATAGTGACTACATCCAATGTCACTAACAAAACATTCTCTAAATCAAAAGTTTACTCCACAAAAGAACTAAGATCTTTCAGAAATTGTCTAGTATCATTAAGTACTGTAGGTATCCTATTAAGAACAGGTCACAATTGCTTGTCTATATATATTGAAAAAGGCTCTGTAAGCCATTTCCTACCCGAGACTATGGGTCTCAGAGGTGGTGAAATCAAGCTCTTGTGTATTTTAGGGAGACCCTGAAACACTGGTATCACTGGATGTTCCACATTGAAATAATCAGCTAATTGCTCAGTAATACAAAAATTATCTACACAATCACATACCGCGAAAAAAACAGAACATTGCACATCCCATATCAAATCCTGGTCAACCTTATCATAAATACTTGAATCAGAAAGTGTATAGACTCTGTATAAAAATCACACTTCATTAAAACAGTGGCTTCGCCTTTGTCAGTATTCTTTATGACCAAAGAATGATCTGACTCAAGTGCCGTCAAAGCAGACCTCTCTTCCTTTGTTAAATTATAAAAATCATGTCCTTTCACCTTGGACATTCTATCCTGAGTGTCCGAAAAACCAGTAAACAATTCATCCTCACATTTCCTGACAAACACATCAACTACAGAATTAATGGTGGGTTGATATACACTGGGTTTTTTAAAAACATAAACATGCTCATTAGAAGAACTGTTTGCAAAGCACAACTTAAGTGAAACATTTCTGGCAAATAGTATTAAACCCAAAGAAATGTCCGAAAAATCAGACCATTCAGCAGGTATAAAGTTAAATCCCTTTTCAAGCAGAGAAACCTCCGCTTGTGACAGTACCTTATCAGAGAGGTTGATGATTAAGGACCCTCTGCCTTGTTCCACATTCGTTTGAAATTCCATGACATATGATCATCATATGATTGTCATCCTCTCTTTCTCCCTCTGCTCTGGCTCCTTCCTCTGCTGAGTTCTCTTTATCGTATTTGTTTTACCGGCAGAGGAAGCTGAAGGTTCCCAAAAACCTGTTTATCTGATGTAGCCTTCCTGCGAACATCTAGTTGCGTGGAAGAAGAAGCTGCATCTGATAAAATAGTAGGTACACGCTGCGTACTGTTTGAAGCTCCCTCATGAACCAATGTAGTTGACGTCATCAAAGGTTCCTCATGTGTGGCTAGAGGAATAGTTGTCAGATCAACAACGGGAGTAGATATATTGTTGCTGCTTAACACATTATTGTTGCTTGATATTACATCATTCAAAGCATTCACAGAACTACAAGGCCAAGTGAATACATGCCCTTTAGAAAAATCTTCCTTGTCATGAAATAACTTTTTCAATTTCTGATTCCTAAGCCTGTTTTCATAAGATGAAATGAAATCAGCGACCTCATCAAAAGCTGTTAAACAGGCTTCACAGTCATACTTATCAAGCAAACTCTGCTTTTTAGCATCTATGGCTGATGCTAGTTCTTTTTCAACAGGTTCAAATAAATCAATTAGGAGTCTAATATAACCAAAACTGTACTCAAGATTCAATTTCTGCCATCTCAGCATAAGCCTTTCATAATGATTCCCATAAGTGGGCATAAGGAAAATTCTCAGGCCTCTAGGAATGACTTGATGATGCAGGCAGGCCTCCATATGGAGCCTTTGCCAATATAAACACTTCAAATTATAAAGGTCATTCTCCAGATTTTTAATCTCTACTTGAGATGGTATTCTTAAATAAGCAGGGCAAGACTCACCATTACATTTTTCAGATGATATGGCAGTCAATAAAGGATTACTTCCTTGCGAGAACAGCAATTTATGAATCCGATCATTATTACAGTGTCTATGTTGAGTTACTCCATCCATAGATTCTCCTGCAGTAGAATTAACAGGCATTGTCGTCATGGATCTCAAGGAGGACACAAATGTAATTCCAAGGTAAATGTAAAAATGACCTCCTTACAAGACAAAGCTGGAACTTCCGGAAGTAATAAAGTAGCATCAACAGAACAAAAAGTTCACAGCAGCCACGGCTTAAAAATCCACTATTTATTTCCAGCAAACAGACAGTAAGCGCTTCCACACTCACAGTTCTTCAGACTAATTTACACATCACAACTGCTCATTATTTAAAGTACATCAGCAGACTTCAGGAATCATCTATGCAAATTCCTAGATCTAAGGACAGGTTTTAAAGAAACCTTGTTATTTAAACCTGGTTTCCTATCAGTAAGAAATTTACATATCCAGTGCTGTTCCCTTTCTTCAGTGAAATTCACAAGGTCACCATCTCTAGGACCCATTTTAACTGTCTCAATTACTTTAAACTTAAAGTAATGTGATGAGCCTAGCTCATAAACATGTTTAGCAAGTGCATTTGTTAGATCAGCCTTCCTCAAAGCATATTTATGCTCACAAGTACGTTCATATAGCATCCTATTAGCCTTGCTAACATAAAAACTTTCATATGCCACACACGTAGTTGCATAGAAAATATTCGTAGTTTTGCAGCTGGCTGACCCTTTAAAAACATATTTTTTCTTATAAACTGGATGTATGAATTCATTCAGTCTATCTATGGAAGAGCAATGTCTACAGGAACCACAAGGATGTGTGCCTTCTAGCCTAGAACACACTTCCATATTATGCTCTGTATATTTATAATCTCTATAGCAGAGATACTGCTTAACAGATTTCTTGTTTTTGTTGGTGTAATTAGGTCTAACACCCACAACATCACAGATAATGTCATCCATTGTCAAGATATTCCAGTTTGCATCAATTGTCTGTCTAATCCTTCTAGAGTCACTAGCATAAGGTAGTACTAATGGAAGACTCTGTAGCTTCACAGTCTCAACCTGCTGTTCAACAGGAGATTCAGTTGAGAAATAAGAACGTGCTACAGTCAATCTCTTAGACTTGATGTCTTCTTTCATCTCACTTATTTCTTTTTTATTATAGCCTCTAGTCAGAAATTCAAGTGCTATCATATCTAAATCTGTGGAAAATCCATCAGCAGTACTATTCAGCTGAGATACCCTCATCCCTTGTGTTTTCATAATGTTTTTAAACATATTAGAGGGATGCATGCTATCACGTCTCAATATGTTGTTTCTCCTGGAGTGCTTTTTATACAAAGTAATTGATAAACACGTCATTTCATCCTTAGTTAAGCATACATCTAAAAAAAATCTCTGAATATGAGACAGTGCTAGTGAACTTTAGAAACTCAGTGGTTCTGTTCAGATACTCAATGAAATCATTCAGTTCATTCTCAGTCCCTCCCCATAGTAGAGCCACATCATCAACAAATTTCCTATAAAAAAGGACCTTTGATGTAAACATACAATCAAAAACAAATTGCTCTTCTCATCTTGCTAAAACCATGTTGGCGTAGCTATTGGCACAAGATGTGCCCATAGCTACGCCAACTTTCTGCAAATAATAATCCTGTTGAAAAAGAAACACATTATTAGTTGTTGATCTGACAACTATTCCTCTAGCCACACGTGAGGAACCTCCTCCGATGACGTCAACTATGTTGGTTCATGAGGGAGCTTAAACAGTACGCAGAGTGTGCCTTCTATTTTATCAGATGCAGCTTCTTCTTTCACGCAACAAGTTGTTTGCAGGAAGGCTACATCAGATAAACAGGTTTTTGGGAAACTTCAGATTCGTCTGATGGGAAAACAAATATGACAAAGAGAACTCAGCAGAGGAAGGAGCCAGAGCAGAGGGAGAAAGAGAGGATGACAATCATATGACGATCATGTGTCACGGAATCCCAAGCAAATGTGGAGCATGGCAGAGGGTCCTTAATCGTCAACCTCTCTGATAAGGTACTGTCACAAGCGGAGGTTTCTCTGCTTGAAAATGGACTTAACTTTATACCTGCTGAATGGTCTGATTTTTCGGACATTTCTTTGGGTTTAAGACTATTTGCCTGAAATGTTTCACTTAAGTTGTGCTTTGCAAACAGTTCTCTAATGAGCATGTTTATGTTTTAAAAAAAACAGTGTATATCAACCCATCATTGATTTTGTAGTTGATGTGTTTGTCAGGAAATGTGAGGATTAATTGTTTACTGGTTTTTCGGACACTCAGGATAGAATGTCCAAGGTGAAAGGCAAGGGAGCCTGCAGGATTTTTTGCAGGGGGGTGCAAACCCAGAGCCCCAACCACACAGCCCCAGAGCCCTGCCCACACAGCCCCACCCCCTCTACCCACACAGCCATTCCAGTGTCCCATTACTTGGATATTTCTCCCCATTTGTCATAGACACTGTTCAAGTCTCTCAGTGTGCATACTGTCTTATGCTTTACTTCTACAATGATTACAGATATTTTGATTTCTTTTACAACTTTTATTTCAAATTTTATAGCACAAACACTGACAGACATTTACTAAACCTAAACAAAGCAATAGTTTTACAATGAAAACAGAACTTAGCATTAAAATCTCTGCAGAAGTAAAAGTCATCTGAATAATTCCACATTAAAGAGATCTGAAACCAGTGAAGAGGTTATTGCTAGAAAACTTTATAGTTCAGTGTTTCATTTACAAATTCAGTGCCTGTTGCCCTTGAAGAATAAGTTGCCTATGTTACATTAAAAGAAATGGTAAGCTAGTATATTGCAATAGGGAATGTGTGGCAAGCTATAAAACAGGGTCATAGTTATTAAGTGTCTCATCCAAAGGAGGACATACTAAGGACTGCAGTACCATACCCCCTTAAAATACAAGTGTATATGCTGTAGGAATAGAACCTACAGGGCTTTGCATCAAGATGCAAGAATGCTACCTGGTGTGCTAACACTGCTTTAAAATTCTAGACCACAAAAATGATACCATTTTCTAAACAAGACAGTTGCACATTTTAAGCAGACTTAGCATGAGCAGCAGTAAACTTTTCTTCCCTTGAAGCTCACATTTCCTTGAAAATGCACTTGAATTTATTTCCAGCTGCTAGATTTAACTAGGGCATTTCTCTCTCTCTCTCTCTCTCTCTCACACACACACACACACACACACACACACACACACACACACACACACACCAGGGGTGGCTCGTCCTATCGGACTGCCGGACTGCAGCGCTCCCACCTAGAAAACAAACCAAAAAAAATCTGTAAAACAAAAAAAAATTCACTCTACGCATGCGCGGACAACTCAGACTGCCTTTATCAGCAGTCCGGATATGGAGAAAAAGGTACCCAGCAATCATTGCTGTGAGATACCAGGAATCTGTGCAGTGACGACCGCACAGAACAGAGGAACTCCGGACTGCTTCAGCCGCAGTCAGAATCAATGAGGAGGACTGAGCTGCTCTCGCGGGACTGTTAGTGCGCGGGCTTCTTGGACAAAGGCTTTAGGTGTTTGGATTGTGGGCTTGCTTCGCTTCGTGTGTGTGTGTGTGTGTGTGTGTGTAAAATGCCCCAGTTACTATATACTGGTGGCTACAGAGAACAAATGGTGGTGGGTAGAGATACTCAAGCTTGAACCCTGTACCTTGTATGCAGGTGTTAAGGACCTGAATTCCCTACCCACCACCATTTGTAAAAAAAAATTGCAGATTTTTGCCTCATATTTGATCTGATCTGTTCCTCATAATATCTGTGGTTTCTAAATATCGCAATGCTTGATATTTGATGGTGCAGTGGTAGCATTGTTGCCTCACAGCTGCAGGTTCTCAGGTTTGATGCTTGGCTGGGGTGCCTTCTGTGTTGGGTCTGTATCTTCTCCCTGTGTTTGTGTGGGTATGCTTTTGTGTCCTCCCATGTTACAAAAACATGTCTGCATTATTTCTTCCTGGGCCTCTGCTGAAAATAGTTTTTTTTTTGTTCCAAGTCAGATTGTCCAGATTAACAAATGTTAAAATAAAATTGACAGGCATTTGAATTTCAGACTTCAGGTTTCTGAATGTTTAATTCCGTACATATTGATGATGGTGCAGTGGTAGCATTGTTGCCTCACAGCTGTAGGTTTTCTGGGGTGCCTTCTCTGTGGAGTATGCATCTCATCCTTGTGTTTGTGTGGATTTGCTCTGGTGTCCTGCCATTTTACAAAGACATGTGTCTTCAGTATTTCTCCCTGAGCCTCTGCTGAAAATTGTTTTTGTTCCATCAGAAGTAAAGTTGACAGGCATTTGAATTTCAGACTTCATATTCTTCAGAAAAATACATAGTAACACAACCTTTTATTCTAGCAATTTTCTAAGTTTATAGGATGAATATTTGAAATGTGTCCTTATTTTTGGGACTGTATTACCCCATTATTGGCTTTGTCCAGGTTTTTTGTGCTAAGGTTGACAGCTATGGCAAGAACTGAATTCACTGAATATGTTTGAGGGCTGTATTCCCTCATTACTGGGTTTGTCCAGGTGTTTTGTGCTAAGAGGTTGACAGCTATGGTGAGAACTGAATTCATTAAATGATAACCATTTAAGTTTCAGTCTTCCTCTCTTTCACAAAACAGCTGATTTGGCATAGTGGTATGTTGCCCTGACTCTTTTGCACAGGGACCTTGGCAGTAAAATGTATGGTGGTAACACAGCATTTTATTCTAGCAACTTTCCAAGATTATACAAGCAATGTTTAATGTGTCCCTGGTTTTGGACCTTTTGACCCCCCCCCCCAATAAATTTGGCTTTTTCCAGATTTCTTGTGCTGCGAAGTTGAGATGCAGTTGAGTATTGAGTAGATTTTACATGGAGCTGAGAGCTGCAGGGGAAGAGAAGTTTAGTGCTGCTTATGCTAAGTCATCTTGCATTGTTAATGGCACAGCAGGTTATGTACTTGCTTTTGATGCAGAAGGTTGTTGGTTCTACTCCCACAAGGGGTGAATGCTGCCGTACTGAAAAAGTTAAGATACTAACTATGAGTCTGTTATCAGTTTGCCATTCATTTCCTATTGCAATATTACTAGCTTATCATTTTTAATGTAATATAGGCAATTTATTTCTCAGGGGCATCAGACACTTTATTTTTTGATGAAACCACGAAATATAAAGGTGTTTGCTAGCAGCAACCTCTTCATTGTTTACAGATGTATTTAATGTGGAATTATTTAGATGACTTTTTTACTTCTTCAGAGATTGTGCATATTTACTGATAATGGTGGACTGTAGAATTGTGCATATTTAGCGATAATGGTGGACTGTAGACTTTTATGATGGAAATGTTCTGGGCAGTTTTGTCATTATGGGTGCATGCGTTTTGTTTCATTGTTTACTGGAAAAATGTTCAAAACAATAGGAAGGTGTATCAAAGAGCACATGTATGTTTCATATGCAAGGGGCCTATGATTTGAAAACAGCCCAGAATTAATCTTTATCTGCCACTGGTAAAATGTATTCTCTTTGAACGTGGGTTTCAATGCTGTTTCAATGAATGTGAGTTTCAAGGGCAGAGAAGTTTTAATGCTAAGTTTGTTTAGCAGATGTCTTAGTGTTTGTGCTGTAAAATGCAAAATAAAACTTTCAAATAAAGTTCAAATCATAATAGAAGTAAATCAGTATGCACATTAGTGTTTATGGTAAATGGAGTAAAATAGCCAAGTAATGGATCATTGGAATGGCTGCAGGGGGAGGCTCCATTCGACCATGATTTTGTGAGGGGGAAGGGCAGCAAACTTAAAGACAGCCCCAGCTGAACTATACCTCCCAACTGTCCAGATTTTCAAAGAATGAATAGATTTTTGCTTCTTGTTTTTGGTTTGTTCCTCATAAAATATGTGGTTTTCTGGCAAATCATTTAGGAATTAAGTCACTAAATAATGACAGACTGAGTTTCGGCCTTCATAACCTTCAGAAAAATGCATGCTAAAGTAAGACCTGTTCTATCAACTGTCTCAGTTTATACAAGAGCAATTTTTAGTACTGTTTATATGTTCCCCCAATATATTTGGCCTTGTCCAGATTTATTGCATTAACAGGGTGAGAGGTACATGCAAATAAATTGCTTTATATAATTAGGCATAGCCAAACCTATCAACTGTCCCCGATTTTGGCTCAAAATGTTGCTCTTCCCCCTAATAATCCCTCCGCAAAATAGCAATTTTGGAAGAAAACATGGAGGGTTTACAATTAAGAAATAACTGTAATAATCGGAGTTATAGATTACTTTTATTTCAGAAATGCTTGTAGATTATTTTATTTTGTCAGCTGCTCAAGTTAGCAGTACTAATATTAAAGTGTTCCTTCTTTGACAGGTTCCCAGCTGTATTGTGTGGCTATTTTATATTTTTACATCACATTTTTGGACCATTTTTCATAAAATTGTGTTTTTTTTGGCAAATTAGTGACAAATCATTAAAGACTGAAGTTAGAAAATAATGACAGACATTTGAGTTTCAGATTTCATGCCATTCGGAAAATTCATACTAATGCAAGACCTATTCTATTATCTTTCTAAGTTTATAAGAGTAATATTTTACAAATTGTCTTTATTTTTGGGCCTTTGTCCCACTTCTTTGTATGGCTTTGTCCAGATTTCTTGCTCTGAGGTTGAGAGGTATGACAAATGTGTCAGGGCCATCACAATCAGCCAGAGACATTTCAAATTGTGACATACTTGTTGCACCCCACTCCACCATGTAGTGACTCTGGATGTGTCGAAGAAAGGCAAGGAGTAGTTATGCAGTGTAAATGTGCAGAGTATCCCCCCCCCATCCAAGGTAGACACAAGTACTAGAGTGGCTTTTCATATGTCCTTTATTTTTGCAGAATGGTCTGGTTTCTGTCATATTTTTTGTACTGTTGATTTACGCTTATTACTCAAAGTGCCTGTTGCTCTGTGTTTAAGTAGCAATACTTTAATGACCATCAGGTAAGCTTGGCTGAGATTGTAAAGTGCAAGTAAGCTTTAATAAGCATACTGTTAAAGAATTGCCAACATTGAAAGCCTTTCTGTTGGGCCATGTAGAGAATACTTAACTAGATAATGTATAAGCCTTGGGTATTGAAATGCATATGACAGTATTTGTAATAAAGGACAGGATTGCATTATTTTAAGAAGCTCATTACACTTGGAGACTTCCAGTCATCTCTGCAGGCTTTACCCATAAACTAAACAGAATGCCAATTGTGTGGTCCATAACCTGTACAGTATCCTTTTAAGCAATGTATCTTGAGCTTATTTCTTGTTAGCTTTTCATTTTTTACTTTGATCATGTTTTCCCCATGAAACAAGTAGATAGTTGTCAGGCAGCAGGTCTTTTTTTGGATAAGAAACATTTTTACAAGTGGGGGCATCAGAGATTTCTACTTTCAGCATGTTACTTGGTACTTCAATAAAGCTGAATATAAATTATAATTAGAACTGCAGTGCAAGAAGTGGTTTGAGTTGAGTGCTGCTTGTTTTTCTTATACTTGATTTTGACTGATATTCCATTAATGTATTTAAAAAGTAATTTATTTTTTCATGCCTCACAACCTTTTTGTTTCCGTCTAGATATTAAGTAAGCTGTCATGCAGCCAATGCATTGAAATATTTTTATTCTCTACACTTCATTTTGTCTTGATTGGACTCTCATAATGATGGTTTGGCACTCAGGGCAGTGTATTTAGTTAGTTTTTGTGGTTTTGAGCATAGCTCCTCCCCTTTCTAGTTGGTCACACCCCTTCCCACTGACCCCACCCATTCAGCTGTCTCCTGCAGCTCCACTTTGATTTGAAGTCACCAGCCACCACTGACACACACACACCTCAACTTCTTAGTGCAAGAAATCTGGACAAAGCCTAAAATAAACAGGGATAGATTATAAATATTTCTTTCATGAACTTATAAAATTGCTAGAAAAACAGGATTTGTGCTGGTATGCATTTTTCTAAAGGATATTATGTCTAAAACTATTTAGCAACTTCAAATTTTTAAGAGGAATATGGGGCAAAAATCTGGACATTCTGCAAAAACCTGGACAGCTGAGGGGTATGCTTCCTCCCTTTTATACACACACACACACACACACACACACACACACACACACACACACACACACATACACACACACACACACACACACACACACACACACACACACACAGGCCCCAAACTAGGGACACATTTAGAAAGTTGGTAGAATAACAGGATTTGTTTTTGAATATATTTTCTGAAGGATATCAAGTCTGAAACTCAAATGTATGTCATTTATTTAATAACTTTAATCCTTAGCTCATCCCAGTGATTTGTCAAAAACAGAATTTCAATGAGGAACAGAACAAAATATAATGCAAAAATCTGGACATTCTGTAAAAATCTGTACAGTTGAGAGGTATGAGACACACACATTCATCCCCCTACCACCTTAGAAAGTGGATAGAACAACATGTTTTGCATAAGTATGCATTTTCTGAAAGAGATGAAGTCTAAAGCTCAAATGTCTGCCATTATTTTCTGTCCTCAATGATTTGCCAGAAAAACACAATTTTATGAGAAAGAAACTGAAAATATGAGGAAAAAATCTGGATAATTGCATGGCATGAAACCCCCCCCCCCCTACACACACACACACACACACACACACACACACACACACACACACACACACGCACACACACTCCTACCTCCCTCTTTCTCTGTCTACGCGGTCAGTAACATTCTCACAGGGCTCTTACACCCCAAATCACCAAACAATGTCTCTGTTATCAGGACAAACTCTACATTAACATTTTCCTTAGACAACCTACACATGTACGGAAACTAAAGACATCCTGTATTTTTAAGCAATGGCTTAAGCTCCATGAATGCTTCTGCCATCAAGAAAAACTTCCACATTCGAATTTTCTTGGATATCAAATGCTAGTCTATCCTCAAAAAATTAAGTAAAACTAAAATGCATTACATTTTTTTCCCAAGACTAAGCTTGTATCTCTAAGGAGTATGTCTTTCTTTTGAGGAGAAAGCTTTATCAAATCACACACACACACACACACACACACACACACACACACACACACACACACACACACACACACACACACACACACCATACCTGTCAATCTCTTAGCACAAGTAATCTGGACAAAGCCTGTTATAATGTTGGGGACAAAGGCCCTAAACTAGGGACACATTTAGAAAGTTGCTAGAATAAAAGACTTTGCATTAGAATGCATTTTCTGAAAGATACAAAGTCTGAAACTGAAATGCATGTAATTATTTATTAACTTTAATCCTTAGCTCATCAAAAAAATATAGAATTTTCATGAGGAATAGACCAAAAATGTAAAGTAAAAATCTGGACATTCTGTGAAAATCTGTACAGTTGAGTGGTATGAGTCACACATATAAATCCCACCTCCTTAGAAAGTGGATAGAACAAATCTTTTGGGTTTCTAATACCGTGACAGGAATATACCCCATTCCTAGGTCAAAGTACAATGAAAGTTCATAAAATCATTACTGTTGCAATCTTTGATGTCAGCCAAAAGTGCTCTTCTCAGCACCTCCAATGTGCATAGTAATGACTCCTGCTGCAATTTGTATGGCGTTACATGTATCTAAATATGGCTGTAAATTATTTTTTTAGAAGACCTGTTGCTCCTACTACTACTGGAACTATCTGGGTATCTTTCTTCCACATTGCTCTAATTTCTGCCTGCAAATTTTGTTCAAAACTACACATTTAAAGCATATTCTTCCAAGAGGTACTATATTGTACAAGGAATATAATTTAATACAATCAGAAAGGTGAATCAAAGAACCGCATACATGTATGCATGGCACTAAAATATGTACGGAGCCTATGGTTTGAAAACAGCCTAGAGGTAAGCTTAGTCCTCCACTGGTTAGATGCAAAATGAATGTGGGTTTTCATGCCATTTCAATGAATGTGAGTTTCAAGGGCAGAGAAGTTTACTGCTCATGCTAAGTCTGTTTACATTGCGAGACAGTATTGTTTGTTTAGCAAATGGCCCAGTGTTTGTCCGAAACTCGTGTCTATCATTATTTAAGTTTTACATTCCTCATAAATTTGCCAATTTGTAAAATTTTTAGTTTTTAGCTCATGCTATAGAATCTTCAGAGTTTATTTTCAATATGTTTGATGTAAAAGTTTATTGAACAAAATGTGGAATGGTACTGCAGTGCGAACCAGGAATAACATAAAAGTACTAAATAAATTCCTTAACACAAACATTAAAGTACTTTGATGTGTATAACCCATTTACATTACATCAAGGTATACCTTTCATATCAGTGTAAAAAAAAAAATCCCAGTATAACCCTTATAGCCTTATCTTAGCACATATATAACATATTAGATACCCATTTCAAGAAACGTATGTACATGGATAAATGGAATATCTCAGGGTTTTTTTTTGTGCAGTACATGAAATATCTTGTAATGCAGGGTTAGGGAACTTGCTTGCCACTATTCACAAAACTTGTTTCTTAAATAGAACCCCATGTATTCTAATACAATTGCCCATACACACACACACACACACACACACACACACACACACACACGTATATATGCATTTCATTTATTTTAACTCATAATTAGAAACATTCTGTGCTTAAGTGACTGTTGTAGAGACTCCTCTGATAGTACAGTTAAGTATTTTGAATGACCAGTTAATAAACAGTAGTATATTTACCTTTTCTGAATAATGCAAAATGCAGTACCATATGTAGTGTAGTGAAAAGAGAAAGAATGGAAGCAGTACTTTCTGTACAAGTTTAAACTGGAGAAAGGGAGCTCCATTTAATCCATTAGTGGCTCTGTGTAACACAATGCCCTTGACATATTATATGCCTGTTTACTAAATTGCAAGTAGGCCATCTTACCAGGCTAGAAACTACAATTCCTGAACTGCAGGTTTATTTGTATAATAATATGGAAATAAACCCTCCCAATACTAGATGGTAATTATGTTTATGCCAGTCATGTGGTGCAGTAAATAATTCTGCAAGAAAACATCCTATTGCATATCGCTCAAGAGCATATGTTGACCGTTAAGGAAGATATGCTCAGAGTGAAACAGAAATGTTTGTATGAAATTTTCCTTAGCATTTTATTAGTAAAGAGCGGAAACTACTCAATTTGTCTCTCAAACGCACCACTTTAACATGTTGGCACCAGCCTTGAAGCTTAGCTGACATTGATTCTTTTCTGTGTAAAAGAAAAAATACCAGAAGCTTCTTTCTTGTGATACAACATACCTTAAGTGCTGCACACACGAGTCTGGATCCGATAAAAAGAGGCTAAAGCTCATTCTGGTCACAAAAACGTACAAATCTCATCCACACTAGCAATCTGGATAGCCCTTGTCTCTATGCCGTGCTGCGCAACTGTCAAAGGTCATAAAGGCAGGAGATGCAGTTTGAGGAGGAATTAAGGCTTGCTCGTCATAAGCATCATATGAGTGCAACCTCTAATAGCATATCAGCATCTCCTCAGGCTCCAGTCCAAACCACCGTGATGCAGGTTTAATGGAAAAAAAAGTAAACCAAGTCCAAAAAGAAGCACCAGTAGCCAGAAAGAGTTGAACAGATGTAGGAACTTTAATAAATACACATGAAATCACTCGCAAAAAAAAAAAATTCAAAGTAAGTTGAAATCGAAAAATGTGCGGTTTTACCAGTACATTTTTCGATTTCAACACGTATCATTCATCATCAGATAAATTAAGAAAATCCAGGGGGGTGCAAGTGCACCCCCTTGCACCTGCCTGTGGGTGCCCTTGGTGAAAGGACATGATTTTTATGATTTAACTAAAGAAAAGAGGTCTGCTTTGACAGCACTTGAGTCAGATCATTCTTTGGTCATAAAGAATGCTGACAAAGGGGGAGCCACTGTTTTAATGCATCGTGATTTTTATATAGAATCTATACATAATATGCCTTCTGATTCGAGTATTTATGATAAGGTTGACCAGGATTTTATATGGGATGTGCAATGTTCTATTTTTTTCACGATACGTGATTATATAGATAATTTTTGTTTTACTGAGCAATTAGCTGATTATTTCAATATGGAACATCCAGTGATACCAGTGTTTCAGGGTCTCCCTAAAATACACAAGAGCTTGATTTCACCACCTCTGAGACCCATAGTCTCAGGTAGGAAATGGCTTACAGAGCCTTTTTCAATATATATAGACAAGCAATTGTGACCTGTTCTTAATAGGATACCTACAGTACTTAATGATACTAGACAATTTCTGAAAGATCTTAGCTCTTTTGTGAAGGAGAAAACTTTTGTGTTAGATATTATGAATATAAGGGTGAAATTAATTATGTTGTAAATATGCTGAAAGAAAAAGTTTGCTTGAATATATGTATAGAGTTTACACTGTGCATTCATACTATATGTATAACAGACAGGCTTCTCTTCACAGCATCAGGAAATGCCTAAGAAAGCAATACTGGAAAACAAGCATTACATGATTTTCTCATGTTTGTAACAGACATCCTTTTTTATAAATTCAGCAATACGTGATGTTTTTCTAGTAGGAACAGCTTAAACAGATGTTTCCTTTCAGAATGGCATCCTCACATCAGCAAAAGTGCTTACATCACAAAAGGGCAATAGAAAAGTCTAAAAACAGACATTATGTGACTTCCCAGGAAATGTGTTCGTGACTAGCTTTCTATATAGCAGTTCAGTTATGTGAGAGAAGGACAGAGAGAAGGACAGAGAGAGGTATTTTGTAGAAGTCATCATTCATATCTGTAATGAAGGAAAACTTTGTAAATATATGCTACAAATCTGACAGACTACGTGTGGTTTGTTATAAAATAAGTTATCTGTAACTGTGCTGCAAAATATATTTCTTTATCAGTGTGCAATTTGAAAGGCTTGACAGATGGAGTCATGATGTGTCTCTGATTCAGCAGTAAACAGCACAGCAAGACTGTGTGTCTTAAGAAGACTTCAAATCCCACAGTAAGCAAGCACCAAGAAGCAAGCAGCAGTAAGCAGAGAGCAGCGCAATATATAATTTTTCATTTTGATTTAGAGAATGTTTTGTTAGTGACATTGGATGTAGAGTCACTATTTACCTGTATTCCAAGTCATGAGGGTCTGAACATGATTAAGTCATTTTTGACTTTGCATAGTGATTATGATGTGAAACAGATAGATCTTATCTGTCTGTTTCTGGAATTAGTACTGACTAATAATGTGTTTCTTTTTCAACAGGATTATTATTTGCAGAAAGTTGGGCACATCTTGTGCCAATAGCTACGCCAACATGGTTTTAACAAGATGGGAAGAGCAATATGTTTTTGACTGTATGTTTACATCAAAGGTCCTTTTTTATAGGAGATTTGTTGATGATGTGGCTCTACTATGGGGAGGGACTGAGAATGAACTGAATGATTTCATTGAGTATTTGAATAGAACCACTGAGTTTCCAAAGTCCACTAGCACTGTCTCATATTCAGAGATGTTTTTTTTTAGATGTATGTTTAACTAAGGATGAAATGGTGTGTTTATCAACTACTTTGTATAGAAAGCCCTCCAGGAGAAACAACATATTGAGACGTGATAGTATGCATCCCTCTCATATGTTTAAAAACATTATGAAAACACAAGGGATGAGGGTATCTCGGCAGAATAATACTGCTGATGGATTTTCCACAGATTTAGATATGATACCACACGAATTTCTTACTAGAGGCTATAATAAAAAAAGAAATAAGTGAGATGAAAGAAGACATCAAGTCTAAGAGGTCGACTGTAGCACGTCCTTATTTCTCAACTGAATATCCTGTTGAACAGCAGGTTGAGACTGTGAAGCTACAGAGTCTTCCACTAGTACTACCTTATGGTAGTGACTTTAGAAGGATTAGACAGATGATTGATGTGAACTGGAATATCTTGACAATGGATGACAGAATTTGTGATATTATGGGTGTTAGACCTAATTACACCTACAAAAACAAGAAATCTCTTAAGCGACGTCTCTGCTATAGAGATTATAAATGTACAAAGTACAATATGGAAGTGTATTCTTGGCTAGAAGGCACACATCTCTGTGGTTCCTGTAGACATTGCTCTTCCATAGATAGACTGAATGAATTCATACATCCAGTTTCTAAGAAAAAATATGTTTTTATAAAGTGCCAGCCAGCTACGAATATTATCTATGTAGCTACGTGTGTGGCATATGAAAGTTTTTATGTTGGCAAGTCTAATAGGATGCTATATGAACGTATTTGTGAGCATAAATATGCTTTGAGGAAGGCTGATCTAACAAATGCACTTGCTAAACATGTTTATGAGCTAGGCTCATCACATTACTTTAAGTTTAAAGTAATTGAGACAGTTAAATTGGGTCCTAGAGGTGGTGACCTTGTGAATTCCACTGAAGAAAGGAAACTACACTGGATATATAAATTTCTTGCTGATAGGAAACCAGGTTTAAATAACAAGGTTTCTTTAAAACCTGTCCTTAGATCTAGGAATTTGCATAGATGATTCCTGAAGTCTGCTGATTGGTTTGTTTGTACTTTAAATAATGAGCAGTTGTGATGTGTAAATTAGTCTGAAGAACTGTGAGTTTGAAAGCGCTTACTGTCTGTTTGCTGGAAATAAATAGTGGATTTTTAAGCTGTGGCTGCTGTGAAATTTTTGTTCTGTTGATGCTATTATATTTTCTGTTGCCTGAGTAGTTGTGCTAAAAGTTTTTCTGCTCTAGAGTTATTTTCAAAACACAGTTGCTTTTTATAAACAAACAGTTGCTTAACTGCAATCTTTCTAAACTAATGCATATTATCAAGGTAATCCCTAATTTTCTGTTTAGTATTCTGCAGTTGCTTGACTATGGTTTTATTTTACTTGGCACATAGTCTGAAATAGTTATTGAGTGTGTATTAAGACCTTCAGTTAGATGCACACATTCCTGTGAACTGTAAATTCTTTGTAGCCTAGCCCAGTTTTTGTATCTTGGGAGTAATATGTGAATTCACTTCAAGTGAGTATTGAATTCACATCTTCCATGCTACATATTTTCATAAATGTCTTCAGAAATCTACTCTCTTTTGTTATGCTTTCCCTTCTGTCCCCACAGACACATCTGCACTGCTGTAAATCAAATTCCAGTCCCCACCCATAAGTAATATTCCTTTCTGAAAGCTGATTATTTTTCTCAGAATTTTCTTAAGCTCCATTACAGCAGTTTTAGGTGGAATATAAATACATGCAATGTAATCCACTTCCCTTGCCAGTAGCCCCTTACTACTACAAATCTACCATTATTATGTCTTTCATTCTCTTCTACCACTATTGGAGTTCCTCTTGGAGTTAATATAAGTACTCCTCTTTTACTTTGTCACAGGTTTTCTGTTGAATAACCACCCTGAAGACCTTTATTTATCAAAATCACATGTTCGTTTCTTCCCAAGGGTGGTCTCCTGTAGCATAGCTATTTGCACTCTTTTTAAATATTTTTTAATATAGTTCACTTCTCTTTCTTTTTTGTATTTTATCTGTGAGACCATTGACAAAAGATATTATAAAAAGCACAATTGTATTAGAAATTATTATTATTCCCACTTTTTATGTATAACAGCTTTCTTGTTAAATCTCTAGTTACGGCTTTTGTGTTACATGCATACACTATTTGGCAGGTTGAACTTTTATAAAGTTGTTTCTTGTCATATCCATCTGAGCCTATGTCACATCTTACAAAACTTTTTGTTTTATTGAAAGCCTTCAAACAAAAAAATATACCCCCAATATCCCCTTAAAACCTATTAACTTAATATTAACACACAAACTATGTAAATATTAAAATATCATAGTTTTACCCTCCTAATAGGAATAAATGTCCCAAACTGACAGCCACAGTCTTGACTTGAGTTAACTTAAACAAAATGTTATCCATGCTAAGATGCATGGTGCAGCCTGTGCTTCAACTAAGTGCTTTCTGGTTTTGTCTTATTGTTATAGGTCTCCCAGCTAGAAAAATACTTGAATGCCTTCAGGGTACATTATTTCCTAGCCAATTTCTCTTTATCAGATTATCTCCATGGAGACATAAGGACAAGATACAAAATTGTTGCTAAGCATACATTTATTTGCTCTAAAAACCCTTATAATGTTCAATATTCCTTTTCATTTACTTGTGTTCTCTTAAAACGTGTTACTAGATCAAGCTAAGGGCCTTAACCCAGTCATTCCTCCATGCAAGAATGAGAAAAAGCACATTCATTTTTCTTTTGTCATGCTCTTTTAACCAGATTTTTTTACACTGCAGTACCTAAATTTCTTAAAACTGAACAAGGAGAAAGAGAGAAGGGAGGAAAGAAAAAGAAAAAACAGAAGCACCTGCTTACGATAGTATCCCCATTACACTTAAAAAGAACTGAGAAAGTTTTACTTTGTAGAGTGTAAAGAAAATCATACACTATAAAAATAGTACTATTAAGAAAAAAGTATTTTATTTACAGTTAACTTTCTCCCTCATCTTCCCCTCCTCTAAGCATTTTTCCAAACATTAATGACATGAAGTAGGGCATACACTGTAGAGTCCCCCACAGGTGCAACATAGTCCAAAAAAGTCCAATATTTCAAGATTGTCTTGTTCTGTCATAGGTTCATAGAGGCATACTAGGCTACTACCCTGAATTACTTTTTTTAAGCATAGCCAATAACCAGAGGTCAAAATCAAACTCAGTACCTTGTTTCTATAACGTGAAACCTGTAACCATTATGCCAAACCCACCATATTTCACAAATATAATTATTGCTTTGTAATCCCACATTTATCAGTTTCCAAGTTACTGGTTTTGTTCCTGTTCACATCCATCTCCCAAATCCTGTCCCTGCTTCATTTCCAATGTACTCTTGATTCTTCATGTCAACTCTCATGCTCCCTCCTTCTCTCCAGCATTTTCTGTTGAAACATTGGAAAAGGTTTCACTGACACAGTCTCGCTATAGTTTTTACTACCAAAAGAACTTCTTTTTCTTCTTCTTCTTGTTTTGGCTGTTCCCGTTAGGGGTTGCCACAGCGGATCATCTGTTTCCATTTCTTCCGGTCCTCTGCATCATGCTCTTTCACACCAACCACCTGCATGTCCTCTCTCACCACATCCATAAACCTTATTTTAGGCCTTCCTCTTTTCCTCTTACCTGGCACCTCCATCTTTAGCATCATTTTCCCAATACACCCAGCATCCCTCCTCAGCACATGTCCAAACCAACACAATCTCACCTCTCTTGCTTTGTCTCCAAACCGTCCAACCTGAGCTGACCCTCTAATATACTGATTCCTAATCCTGTCCATCCTAGTCACACCCAGTGCAAATCTTAACATCTTTAACTCTGCCACATCCAACTCTGACTCCTGCCTTTTTGTCAATGCCACCATCTCCAATCTGTATAACATAGCTGGTCTCACTACCCTCTTATAGACCTTCCCTTCCACTCTTACTGGCACCCGTCTGTCACAAATCACTCCTGACACTCTTCTCTACCCATTCCACCCTGCCTATACTCTCTTCTTCACCTCTCTTCCACACTCACCATTACTCTGCACTGTTGATTCCAAGTACTTAAACTCATCCACCTTTACCAACTTTACTCCCTGCATCCTCACCATTCCTCTATCCTCCATCTCATTCACACACATATATTCTGTTTTAGCCCTGCTGACCTTCATTCCCCTCCTCTCTAAAGCATATCTCCACCTCTCCAGGGTCTCCTCAACCTGGTCCCTACTCTCACTACATATCACAATGTCATCTGCAAACATCATAGTCCACGGGGCCTCCTGTCTGATCTCATCTGTCAACCTGTCCATCACCACTGCAAATAAGAAAGGGCTCAGAGCTGATCCTTGATGTAATCCCACCTCCACCTTAAATGTATCTGTAACTCCCACCACAGTCCTTACTAATATCACACTACCCTCGTACATATCCTGTACCACTCTTACATACTTCTCTGCCACTCCCGACTTCCTCATACAATACCACAACTCCTCTCTAGACACCCTGTCATATGCTTTCTCTGAGTCCACAAAGATACAATGCAACTCCTTCTGACCTTCTCTGTATTTTTCCAACAATACTCTCAGAGCAAACATTGCATCTGTAGTGCTCTTTCCTGGCATGAAACCATACTGCTGATCACTAATCATAACCTCCCTTCTTAACCTAGCTTCCACTACTCTTTCCCATAACTTCAAGCTGTGACTGATCAATTTTATCCCTCTGTAGTTACTGCAGCTCTGCACATCACCCTTATTCTTAAAGATAGGTACCAAAACACTTTTTCTCCACTCCTCAGGCATCCTCTGACTTTCCAAAATTTCATTAAACAATCTGGTTAAAAATTCCACTGCCATTTCTCCTAAACACCTCCATGCTTCCACTGGTATGTCATCTGGGCCAACAGCCTTTCCATTCTTCATCCTCTTCAAAGCTGTCCTTACTTCCTCCTTGCTAATCTGTTTCACTTCCTGATTCACTATCCCCACATCATCCAACCTTCTCTCTCTCTCATTCTTTTCATTTATCAGCCCTTCAAAGTACTCTTTCTATCTACTCAACACACTCTCCTCACTTGTGAGTATGTTTCCCTCACTATCCTTTATCACCCTTACCTGCTGCACATCTTTCCCAGTTCTGTCCCTCTGTCTAGCCAATCTGTACAGGTCCTTTTCTCTCCCTTTAGTGTCCAATCTCTCATACAACTCTCCAGATGCCTTATCCTTAGCCTTCACCACCTCTCTCTTTGCCATGCGCCTCATCTCCTTATACTCATGTCTACTTTCTTCATCTCTTTCACAATCCCAGTTCTTCTTCATCAGCCTCTTCCTCTGTATACTCTTCTGTACTTCCTCATTCCACCACCAGGACTCCTTGTCCTCCTTCCTCTATCCAGATGTCACACCAAGCACCTTTCTAGCAGTATCCCTTACTAGCTCTGCTGTAGTTACCCAGCTATTCCGTAACTCTTCACTGCCTCCCAGTGCCTGTCTTAACTCTTCCCCGAACTCCACCTCACAATCACCCTTTTTTAACTTCCACCATTTAATCCTTGGCACTGTTTTCACACTCCTCCTCCTCTTCTTTATCACCAACGTCATCCTACAGACCACCATTCTATGCTGCTTAACTACACTTTCCCCTGTCACCACTTTACAGTTTCCAATTTCCTTCAGACTGGTCCTCCTACATAGGATATAATCCACCTGTGTTCATCTTCCTCCACTCTTGTACGTCACCCTATGCTCCTTCCTCTTCTTAAAATATGTATTCACCACAGCCATGTCCATCCTTTTCACAAAATTCACAAGCATCTGACCTTCTGCATTTCTCTCCTTAACACCATACCTACCCATCACTTCCTCATCCCCTCTGTTCACTTCACCAACATGCCCATTGAAGTCCGCTCCAATCCCTAGTCTCTCACCCTTGGGTACACTCACCACCACTTCATCCAACTCACACCAAAATGTTTCATTATCATCCATCTAACACCCAACTTGTGGAGCATATGCACTAACAACATTCATCATTACACCATCAGTTTCAAGCTTTATAAACATCACTCTATCAGACACTCTCTTCACCTCCAAAACACTCGGCATACTGAAAGAACAAGAAGCAGAATCTCCTGTTTCACAGCTCACAATTTGTTGGACAAACTTTTGTATCTGTCCAGTTCTGCTTTCATAAAATGAATATAGTCTGTTTGCTTGTCTTGTACAGCTGAAAATCTCAGGTTTTCCCCATGTGCGCTGTCCTCTAACTATGTTATTTTTGAAACATCTCTTATTGAGTAGTCTCATATTCAGTCAGACTTTTATTCATTCTGACTACTGATTTTTGCAGTTTCATTACCTCATCTGAATATCTGCTCAAAGCTTCTTCCATTTTTTCCAGCCTTTTGTTGTTTGAGTTGATGTACTCCATCAATGTTTCATTAATGTTAACCAGGTCTGTGTGCAGTCATCTTATACTTTCCTCTAGGTTACTGGAAATAATGTCTGGAGCTTGCAGTGCTTTTTGTTGAACAGCTGCAGTACTTTTTCCAGTCAGTGTTTTTCCTCACTTTTGTAGCCGATTCCCTTCAGGTCCTCTGTATTACTTTTTTCCTGGCATCCAGGCAGTGCACTTACTATCCAGTTGCTGCAATTTACCTAGAAACACAAAGGTCCACTGGTCTTCTCTGGGAGAGATAGAATTAAGCTGTTACTCAATGTGCAGCCATCTTGGAAGTCCAGGTGCACTAGAGTTATTATCAAAAACAGTTGCTTAACAGCAATGCTTCTAAACTCATGCCTATTATTGAGGCAATTCCTTATTTTCAAGAAAGAGTTTACCACTCCAGCTGTAGCCAAAAACCGGACTTTTGAATGTAATGACATTATTTTAATCCCACAAGTCAAATAAAATCAATGGTATGAATAAAAAGCAATTGAGTAATATATATCCAAAAAAAAAAAACATCCAAAAGGAACCACAATCAAGTGCTTTTGTCAATCAAGACTTCATTAGAACTGTGTGTGTATACAGTAATACATCCTTATATAGGAACACTCCCCCAATTAACCATTCCAATTAATTATTAAAATCCTACAACAACATCAATATCCACTTAAAAAAAAAACTGAAAGCATATAATATTATAGTCTTGTTGCCCTAAGTTTTAATTCTGGTTTGATTGAAATGTTGTCATTAATACCTGGGGCAACTGTGGCATTCAACCGTAGTTGCCACCTCATTTCAGCCCTGTCTAATCTGTTTTTCCAGTCACCCCCCCCCAAATCTATACCAACCACTTCCAAATGCTAAGCAAAAAAGTATGGTCAGGGTTTGTTTTGATATGTCAGTGTAGTGCATTGTTTTCATCCTGTTTCTTAATAGTATAAAGGTGCTCATAGATTCTTCTGCTGAACATCCTTTCCATTTTGCCAATGTAAAAATCCTGTCAAACCTGGCAAATAGCAACATAAACCACCCCTATAGTGGCACAGGAGCCCGTGGCTAACCTCACCTCAAAACCGTTAATACCAACTTGTATAGTGGAAGTTGTGATGATGAATTTACAATAGTCACAGGCCTCACATCTAGTAGTCCCCTTTGGGGTCTTAGTTTTGTACTCTATGGGGTGTTCTAACAGTAATTTTAAATTACTATTAGTCCTATAAGAAAAGGTAGGTCCATTACCTAAAATCGCTAAAAGCTCTTCATTTCCTTTGAAAAGTATCCAGTTTTTTTCTTAAAAATGTCTCTAACTTTATCACAAGTTTCTCCATAGGTTAATACCATTGAATAGGAGTAGTCCTTACCCTGTGGGTAAGGGACCTCTACCTCTTTATTCTGGGTTACCCCTAACAGTGGTTTGTATCTAGTACCCCATTCACCAATCACTTGGTCACAAATGGGTAAAACAAACTCCAAAGGGTATCCCCTTGCTAAAAATAAATTTACCAAAGTACCCATTTCTACCTTTACTATTTTGAGTTCTGAGCACATTCTTGCTGTATGGACCATCTGACTCTTCACAATATTTCTTTTCACATGCTGGGGTGACTACTTTTAAACTCAAGATAATCATTGGAAAAAGTAGATTTTCGATAGACACAGGATTGAAAACATTGTTTACACATCTTTCCAGAGACACACATCCAAATAACTAATCTTGTCCTTATCACTTTTACCTGTAAATTTAAAATAATTACATATACTATTCAAATAGTTAAGGAACTCCATATGCTTTTCCCCTACCTTCCAGAGAATAAACATATCATCCCGGGGGTCCTAAAGAAACATTACTATTATTCCTATAATTGTTTTTATTTTGTAGTCTCTCCGACCTTCTTAATGGGGGTACTCTTGTTCATATGCTTTATCCCTTACTATTTCCCTTTGAGTAGGAGCCTGTCTTGTATTAGAGTTTTCTGTTCTTTGACTATTCACATTTTCTTCCCCCACTTCAGTATATGCCTTAAGTAAGGGGTATGCCATTTTATTTAAATATTCAAACTCATCCCTAACCAATTTCCTTTTCTTTCTTTCAGTATTATCCACTACATCATATTCCACTTATCAAAGACTTTGTTGTATTTAACTGAAAATGGATCTAGGATTTTTGAATGAAAGTTCAAAATCCCGAATCCATTACCACTGAACCCACTTTAACGAAAGCTCTTTCATCGAGAAAGCGCTTTTGTTAAAGTATGTTAAAAAAACACAAAATCTACTTGAATGCAGGGGGGCAAGCCCCCCCCCACCCCCCTACTTTAATATTCTCACTCCGAGGTCACACTACAGTGGGGAAAAGGAGATCTTCCCTTACCGCACCATAGTACGAACGGAACAACAAGCATAATTACGCGAAAGTGCTGCTTCGGTGAACAGCACTTTCGAGCAAGTATGCTTATCAAATTGGGATTCGGTGAAAGATGCCGTCGAGGATCTGTATGGATCCCCTGAAAACATATTAAAATTAGCATAATTTAAAATCACATTGTTATTCTTGTCAATTTCAGTTCATTAATTTTCTTGTTGTTGACTTTTATGATAAATTCAATCAATTTGATCCCATGTCGGTCAAACAGTTCTAATAGTTCATCACACTCACTCTGTCCTCCTTTTAGACCGTTCAGAAATTTAAATACACGCAGCCCTTTAGGCACTCTATGTTTAGCCACACATTCAGTTAGGTAGGCATTATCACATCGTAGGTTGCGTACCTTAGTTAATTTCTGTTCAAGTTCAACCAGTCTTTAATCAATATTGTCATCGCCGTTTCCAGGGCATACTTTAAAAAGCCCAAAATCACTTCGGAACCAGTCCTTAAATCAGTCACAAGGTTGTCCAGTACCCCGCAAACCTCGTGTCTGTCCCGAGGAACAAGCTTCGCCTGAAACAGCAGAGCTCAATAATGGAATTCCTCTATTTACCCTGTTGGCAGTAAGGGATGACGTCTTACCATCTCCCTTTGCTGACATCTGCCCATTACCTCCTAAACTGGTGCTGCTGGATTTTGTAGTTTTTGGACTGCTTCCTGAAGTTTTGATACCTTATTTGTTAAGGTTAGAATTAAGTGCAAGATGTTAGTATTAGCCACATTTACTTGCTGACCACATGGAAAAGGCACAGAGTCGAATTCATCCTCAAAAATGGACGGCAAACCATTTTCTTCCATCTCAATTAAAATTGTAGTCCACAATAAAATGATCTCAGTAGTGGAGTCACAGAATGCCTACTAGTAACACCAATAACACCACCAGTAACAAATTCTGGTGTCAGAGTGGTACAAAAACCACCAAGAAAATGTTTACCACTCCAGTTGTAGTCAAAAAAACAAACTCTTGAATTTAATGACAATATTTTAATCCCACAAGTCAAATAAAATAAACAGTATGAATAAAAAGCAATTGAGTAATATATATCCAAAAAAAAAACATCCAAAAGGAACCACAGTCAAGCGCTTTCATCAATCAAGACTTCATCAGAACTGTGTGTGTATACAATAATACATCCTTATATAGAAACACTCCCCCAATTAACCATTCCAATTAATTATTAAAATCCTACAACAACATTAATATCCACTTAAAAAAAGCTAAAAGCAGCTACCTTAGGAAATACATTAGTAGGTCAAAGAATATCATGTATTACCAAAATTAGTTAATATTAAACAAGAAAAACACTTTTTAAACAGATTAATATTATAGTCTTGTTGCCCTAAGTTTTAATTCTGGTTTGATTGAAATGTTGTCATTAATACCTGGGGCAAATGTGACATTCAACAGTAGTTGCTGCCTCATTTCAGCCCTGTCTGATCTGTTTTTCCAGTCACCCCCCCCCCCAAAATCCATACCAACCACTTCCAAAATGCCAAACAAAAAAGTATGGTCAGGGTTTGTTTTGATATGTCGGTATAGTGCATTGTTTTCACTCTGTTTCTTAATACTGTAAAGGTGCTCATAGATTCTTCCTCTGAACCTCCTCTCCGTTTTGCCAATGTAAAAATCCTAGCAAACCTGGCAAATAGCAATATAAATCACCCCTGTAGTGGCACAGAAGCCCAAGGCTAACCTCGCCTCAAAACCGTTAATACCAACTTGAATAGTGGGAGTTATGATGAATTTACAATAGTCACAGGCCCCACATCTAGTAGTCCCCTTTGGGGAATTCCTTATTTTCTGTTTAGCACTCTGTAATTTTTATTTATTTATTTGACATTTGTTTACCAGGAAAGTCCATCTGGGTCAAAAAAGAACCCATTTTCAGCAGAGGTCCAGAGAGAAAAGCTCCTAACTTACAAGCAACTTGCAAGGCTTACAAAGAACTATGTACATGCATAATACAATAACATTGTTTTATACAGAGGGTCGATAGTAAATGTCATACAGAGAAACATACATTCAAGCATTTTATCTTCATAAACAGATTAATACATTCAAATATCCATGTACAGATATAAAATATGTTTTTCCTTGCCATAGAGGGAAGGTATTTTACATCCATTCATATGGTAATACATGTTATTATTCAGTTCTTTCTTGTAAATAGAATACAGGCATATTTTTTGAGCAGCCATTAACTTATAAATAAAAGAAGATAGAGATAAGAGAGATCCATTGTAGGGAGATGAAGTAAGTTAACCAGGAATTGAGCAAGAGCATAACCATGCATTAATTAGCTGTAATTTTAGGGCTGATTTGCTCCTATTCCTGTTCTGTGAGATTCCCCCTATTCTGTAATACTTTAACCTTTGCCAGTCCTTGTTACTTCTTAACCATTTTTATTTCCACCTTATTTTTAAACAACTTTAATTTTATCACACTCTCTAGCTATATTTTCAGAAGAAATTTCTCTCTCTTCTAATAACTCCTGAATAATTTCCATTACCCAATCTTTAAATTCCTCTCTTTTAACAGCTAGATGGGGAAGTACCAGGGTCTCATTTTTATTTCATTACACTGTATTTTTATTTTAGTTATTACTGGTGTGTGATCTGAAACAGTTATTGGATGCTTTTCCGGTTGAAGCTTGGGGTATATTATGTAAATTCATTCCAGACCCCTACTATTGAATTCACATCTTCCATACAAAGTATTTTCATATGTTTCTTCACAAACCTACCCTCTTTTGTTATATTTTCCCTTCTGGGCCCTCCAGATACGTCCTCACTGCTGCAAATCAAATTCCAGACCCCACCTGTAAGTAATATTCCCTGCTGAAAGCTGATTATTTATTTCTCCCAGAATTTTCTTAAGCTCCATTATAGCCATTTTAGGTAGAATATAAATACATGTCAGAAGCTCTTGGTACTACAAATCAGCTGGGGGGGGGGGGGGGCAGTTTGTTGGCCCAGAATAGCAGTGAGTTAACATTTTTCCTGATTTTGTTGAGATGGACAGTGAAGTGAGAGATGGGTCTAACCATATACCTATGTATTTGAAAGTGCTAGTATTTTCTAAGATAGTGTTGTTATGATTGAATATTTTTAGCTGAGAATTAGTATTGCAAAGTTTCTGTTTGGTACAAAAAAACATGTTTTTTTGTCTTTAATCCATTATATAAAGGAGAGGAAATCAGCTTGAAGTTATTTTTGAAATGTTAAGAGAGACTGATTTGGCCAGAATAGAACCATGTCATCTGCATAAGGTAGCAGAAGGAGGCAAGGGGGATTGATGGGATATATATTGACAAAGACTGAGAATAGGAGGGGGTTAAACATAGAGCCTTGTGGGACAGCATTTCTGACATTAGCAAAAGGGGAGAGAGAGGGGGAAAATTTTGGTGAAACAGATACTTCTGGAACCACAGGTCTACTTAACAATTTAACGTTAGGGTGGAGTGAAGAGGACAGCTGCCCCAGGCGCTTAGTGTTTGGGTTGTGATTGCCTGATCCTGGTCACTCTTTAGAAATAGTGCATACCTGCTAGTTAATGACAGTATTGCATTTGCGGTCAAAGTTAAGCACTGTAGCACTATGTGTGTTGTCTAAACTCTTTTATTTTTAAAGACTAGTCTGATAACTGTTGCTCTGCATACATAGTAATAAACTGTAGCAACCGCTCACTACGGACTTAGTGAGCAGCTTGCGACAGGTAAAAAAATAGAGAGTTTTTCGTTTCTTTTTTTAAAGACAGAACTGATCACTGTAGCATTCCATGCCTGGCATGAACTGTAGCAATTGCTTTCTATAAATGTAACAAGAGCAGTTTGCTACAGTTTAAACCAAACTTTTTTTTATTATTATTTTGTTTTGTTTTTGTATAACTTAATAGCTTTAGCTCTCTATTTTTCCTTGTGCATAAGTCATAGCAACTGCTTGTTATGTTAGAGAACAGTGCTTTTTTATTTTTATTTTTCCTCTCAGCTAAGGAAGGAGGGAAGAGAGTGGGGTGCAGAAAGGGCACCAGATTGGCTTCTGCATTTCAGGAGCACCAGGTACCAGACTGAGGACCTTTTTTTATTTTTGCACTTCACATAAGAGCTTAGTAGGTGGGGCACTAAATTGAGAAAGGGCACCAGGTGCCAGATGAGTCAGCTACACCCCTGGTTCCTATTTCAGGTAGGTGGTTTATGGGAATTTTCCAATTAGCTAAATCAAATGCTTTGGAGAGGTCAATAGAAATGGTGCATGTCAGCTGGCCTTTGTTCATGCCTAAACACTGAAAAGGCTAGTCTAGCAATGAAAATAACATTCAGTGGACTAAACTCTTTCAATGTATACACACACACACACACACTCACACACACACACACACACACACACACACACACACACACACCATATGGGAGCCTATATTTTGATTGACAGCACAGATCGTTGATCCCTTGACCATGGATGGCATATCATCAAATACCCATAACATCGATCCACAAAGTATCAGAAAATTAATAAAAATTTTTTTGCATCCCCAATACCCCGTGCTAATTATATATTCCAATTTTGAGATTGCACTATGAGGGGGAAAGGGCATATTCCCCAATACCTACTGTACCACAATCTGTAACATAAAGAACAGGTGCTTTTTGTTCAGATGTACCGACTACCATGGGATTTACAATTTGTGTAGTTGATCAAAACAGATACTCCCACAGGTCCAGTTTCTATAAAGGTATAGGAATACGACACATTTCACCAACTTCTGCACAAAAATGCAGATAATTAAGTAATATGATAATATGGCTTAGTGTACATAGAATAACAGCACAAAACAGATATATCTGGGAAGATTGGTGCACTCTCTAGCATTCACGGGAAATCTGTATAGGTCCAGGCAAGTGCTTCATAAACTGTGTTGTGCATTATCAATCTCCATCAATTGAAATTATATAACTTCAATGCAAATTACATGAAATCAGTAACGGAAGGTAAATCTGCAGCAATCCATCCACTAGTTGAAAAATAGTTACAAACAGCTGTGGATGTCATGCAACAACATTCAAGTGAACACTATTCGCATACAATTATGGATTTTGTCATAATGCTTATATGGATGTGTGTGTGTGTGTGTGTGTGTGTGTGTGTGTGTGTGTGTGTGTGTGTGTGTGTGTGTGTGTGTGTGTGTGGGTGTGTCTATATATTTATTTATTTGGTGGGAACTAAACTACTCATCTTCCAACCCACCAAACATACTCAGAACAACTCTCACTTTAACATCACAGCAAAAGACAACACCACTATATACCCAACTGAACACACCAAATTGCTAGGAGTGGAAATAGACTATAAACTAAAATTTGACATTCACATATCCATGACCATAAAAAAAGTCCACAAAAAACTAGGAGCATTATACAGAAATAAGCAATTTCTCACCAAAGCAGCAAAGATTTCAATAGCAAATTCCCACCTTATCTCCACCCTACTTTATGCCTCTCCAGTATATACCAACCTAAGGCAATGTGATCTAAACAAGCTAGAGACATGCTACAACAAAATCGCCAAATTCACCACAGGGGCATCCTACTGTAGTCACCCACTGTCTCTCACTTGCTGAACTGGGCTGGCTTGAACTCCCTCACCTCCTTCAGTGGCATCAACTCTCACTCATCCACAAACTAGTAAACCATCCACTAAATGTCCCATCCCTCCAGAATCTACTCTAACCCTATCGCACCACCAGACCACTAAGATCCAGCAACAAAAATCACTTGCAGATCACTAAAGCCAATAACTCTGCTGGTGAAGCACTATTCTCTTGCGCCATAGCCAAATTATGGAACTCACTCCCACCCACAATTACCTCCATACCATCATGCACCCACTTCAAAACCTTACTAAAAGTGCACCTAAAAACATGCTGGCTATGCCCTTGCAACTCCCACTCTAATATCATCCACCCCATCCAACCACTACCTTTCCTCCACTCCACTAACTACCTTGATTATAGCAAGCTCAGATGCTCATAAGCCTAGTACTTATTATACAGCAGGAACTTCTCATTGTAACATTTGTTAATGTCTGTTATGTACTACACAGATAAAGATTCTAGTTGTCTACTGATGTACTTTGTTCTTCATCTGTAAATATGTTGTAAGTAATTGCTATGTTAAATTGTTAATCGCTATGTAATCCAATGTAACTACTGTCTGTTTATTTTATTGTGGAGCTTTTCTCCCTGGGCCTCCACTGAAAATGGACCTACGTCCAGTCAGACACTCCCGGTCAACAAATTTAAATATATATATATATATATATATATATATATATATATATATATATAAAAGCATTCATTTTAATATATGGAATACAATGGAATCTGGAAATTTCCATATAAGAATAATTAAGGCGAAAGGCAATGACAGTCACTTCGCTATGGTTAACAGTAGCTAACAATGAGTGTGGGACCCACGGGGAACCCAAATAATGCAAACACTCACAGACAGTGGGCAATAGAAAAGCAGATGTGGAGTAAGGATGAAGAAAAGGGACACACAAGAGGTATGCTGAAACAGGAAAATATGAGGGATTGTTGGGGGGAATGGCTATTTTTTTGGTGGGAATAGGCCCCCTTTTTTGCAGAATTGAAGGAGTGGAAAAGACAGGGAAAGTGGAGGAGGAGGAGGAGTGAAAACTAGCAGGGATAAATGTATAACAAATATCACAATACATGACAGAAAAAGGTTGTAAAAACATTAAAATAAATTAAATTACACAGACATCACACCATACAACATGGGTGGAGGAAAATTGACAAACAGGGCAGGGATGCATACCAGCCATGATGCAGTGCAGAAATACAGATGTACCTATGCATTATGTACTGCTGAGATGCTGCGAACTATGTGAGTGTCGTACCTGAAGCTGTATTACTGTCAGTAGTAATGAGTTTTAGTGAAATAGATGGTGATTGTAGTACATGGTGCATATTGAATCCAAAAGTCTGTCAGCAGTGCAAGTCGCTGAGCAAATCCAGACAGAGAAATGCGGAGAAGACCAGTAGAGGATAAACTAGAACCTCCAAATATGTATGTGAAAGGCAAACAAACACAATGCCAAACAGAAGTACTGTTGTAAACCAAGTATGCGACTGTGTATTACACAACCTAACTATATGTGAAAGACATATGCCATGTCAGTGGCAACACAGATGTGTTGTCATATATGTGCAACCTGCATTGGATGAACAGAATCCAATCAGAAAACAAAGTCAGTACACATATATACAGAAGTGACATGGAATAATAATAGGTAATTAAGGTATACATAGTGCTAGATAAGGAATGCCAGCTTGTGCCTAGGAATGAAGTTAAAAAAATATTTATTTATTTATTTTATAGGTTCATAGGTTGGTACTGGGCAATCGGCCTGAAGGCATATATTAGCCCAGCCACATTGTGCGGTATTCACCGCCCCTTTAGTAGTTCCCTAAACCCTTGTACTAGCAGCTAGTACCCTTGGCCCCTATCTAGTAGTGCTGTTGGTGTGATCCCCGGTGTGAACTTTCTGTTACCCATCCACTCATCAAGGTTCCTCTTGAAGAGTGATAGTGAGGGGCTCTGTCTTATGTAGATCGGGACCCTGTTCTATTTTCCATTTTTACATTTGATCACCAGGAAATTCTAACTGGACAAAAATTCTTTTTCAGCGGAGGCTCTTTTAAAATTAGTGGCTCTCCACTTAGATGAAACTTTAGTTACCTCCTTTCTCATATCTAACTGCTTAGTGCATACTACAGTATTTGTAATAATAACCCATTTTTTCATCTTACCTTTAAACATCTATTGCAAGACCACCAGTTATTGCAGAGCCCACATCCTGCCTCTCAGTAGTCATCTTGGGATTAGTGCTTCTGTTTTCTCCTGGTGAGAGAAGCAGTACGGGGACATTATTTCCTGGAGACTTCCAATCACCAGAAAGCCTAATAACTGCTTTATAGTTGACAGCTTGGAATTTGTGCTTATATTCTGATCCTGGTGAGAGAAGGAGCAGAGTGCATTGATTCCTGACGGTTTCTGGTTGGACAGTGAGTGTCTGTGCTTAACGTTCCTGATTGGTCTGGTTGCTATTCAAGGCATTTACCAGGAAAAATCTACAACTAGCCTACATCATCATCATCATCACCTTGCATCATCTGGGACAATACTGTGGATCACCAAACAGGCTTTGGCCTGCTTCTCATCTTGGGATTGCTGCTAACGTTTTGCTTCTGGTGAGAGAAGAAGCAAAGGAGCATTGTATTCCAGCAGAATGAAGCTGTGATGAGACTAGCATTAGTAGTAGCCAGGCAGTAGCCATTGATGTGACTCCCCTCTTTTCATCATTCTTGGCAAGCAAATTCTTTGTTTTCAGTAAGTACTGCTTGATTTGTTTCTAACTTAAGAATATCTGCTTAAGTACTTCATCCTTAAATTTTCAGGGTCTACATATTAGTGTCCCCTCAAGTGTTTGGCCATGCCCTTTGCAGACTCAGACACCTTGAGTGACATTTTTCCTGTAAAAGTACAATTTAATTTCTCCAATACCAAGTTGTACACAGGACAACTAGTTTACAGTGGCAAGCACTATCCCCAGAGTTGCAAACCGAATACTCCTGACATTGCTTTATATTCTCACTCCAACTATCTAATCAATAAAAAAGGTCTGTTGCCATGGATATGAACTTTCACACTATCTCCGTTACCTGCTTGGTGGATATGGGCATCCTGAGGCAATGTAGAAATTGGCTCATGTTTACTGATAAGCAGTTTATTCTCAAACAGACTGATATGGTATGTGAGATGTATTTACACAATGTCACTGGAGGCAAAGCTCTCACATAAAAGTACTCCTAATGTCAATAAGGTTGTCAGTAGTACACATGCTGTACCCATCACACACGATTCAAAGCAGACACATATAGACCCACTTATGCTGAGGAACTTAAATGCAACCTTCCTAAACCACAAAGACTTCCTAGATGGAGTACTCGTAACAAATACCCTCAGCTGCCCCAAGTGCACTCTTTCAAAACAACACCCACATCAACACATTGAGCCACTACACAATCCAACATTCTGGTCATTGGAGACTCCATCGTGAGACACACTGATGTCCCTCTCACCAGGCTGAGTAAGGAGAAAGCCACGGTCAGTTGCTTATCAGGGTTTGGATAAGCACGCACTCAGGTCAATAGACCACAGTTACCAATATGACTCAGTCTTAGTCCATGTGGGACGTACCTCACTAGACTATATGAAGAGAGACATCATGGAGCTCTTGGAATGTATGTCTCAGGCTGGTATGAACCTAACATTTAGCAGTATTTTTCATTCTCCAAGGATGATAACACAATATGAACAAAAAATAACTGACTTTAATAATTGGCTTAGTTTCTGGTGTCATTCTAAGGGGGTGCAATATTTGTCATCTTGGAAGGAGATGGTCAACAGTCCACACTGCTTTGCCAGGGATGGTCTGCACCTCTCCCCTCTATGCTTTTGAATGTTAGCTAAAACATTGTCTTCCCCCATAGTGCCTTTTTTAGGCAATGCCAAACTGAAAGTACTTCCGACATAGCAAATCAAAACTAAGAAAATCTAAAGGTATTACTGCTCAATGCTAGGAGTCTAAACAAAAAACTCCACTCCCTAAAACCTCTCTTCACTCTAGAGAATGCTGACATCTGTGTGGACACGGAGACATGATTTAAAGCCACAGTGAGCCACCAGTGCAAGGTTATAATGCCTTCCACACATTTAGACCAGCTACTACACAGACAGAGACTAAAGGTGCAGGTGTCTCGATTTACATCAAAAATAAATGTACCTCAAGGCTGGTCAAACAGGACAGTGCACTTAAGCTGTTCCATGTTGAAGTCACCATGGGCAAAATCTAATATCACTTCCTTGCCAGCTATAGGTCTCCCTCTATAACCCAGGAAACCCATACCATGTATTTAAACTTATTAGAAACACTAACCAACCTACCCAATACCATATTCATGGGTGACTTTAATTACCCCACTATTAACTGAGAATCCTATATGACACCAAATGTACAGGCACAGAGATTCCTGGATTTTGTAAACACAAACTCCCTGAACCATATAGTCAATACACCAACTAAGGGTGTAGCCATACTGGATCTGGTCCTCAGTAATATGGGAGAATGCTGCACACCCCCTACTTTAATGTCTTCCCTGGCAAGGTCAGACCACAAAATGATCTCCTTTGAAGTAAAAATAAAACCTGGACCCCCAGCTAAACCTGGAATATTCAGGAACTGCTCTAAGGCTAACCTCCTCCAATTCATGCATAACCTGGCAACATGTCAAGCCCCCATAAACCTCAAGAAACTGATGGCTATGCAGGACTGTTCAAAGAAACCATGCACAAGCATGTTAATAGCTGCACAGAGGCAGCTTTATCCACCAGAAAGAAGTACAGAACTAACTGAAAAAACAAGCCACCCTAGTGGAATCACAAAAAAGGCTGTATAACAGAAGGCAGAAAATCATGGCAATAATTAGGAGGTGCAGCACCCAGCAAGATAAAAGCACTCTCATCAAACTAAACAAACATCTCAGAGGGCAAATAGAGTCTACCAAAGCCAAATTTGAGGGGAATTTGGCCTCCCACCCCAAGGACAACCATAAGGCATTCTTTAACTATGTCCACAACCTCAAAGGCAATACACAACTGTGTGCAGAGTTCATTGTAAATGGAGCCACTATACTGAGCCAGAAGATATAGCAAATCTACTGGGCAATAAATTCAGCTCCAACTTTACCCCTCTCTTCCCACCTCAACCTTCTCTCAGGAAATACCATCAAATATAACTCCCCTTGCTGTCACTAGGGAACAGGTCCTTAATGCTCTCTCTAAGGCCAAGAACACTTCATCAGTGGGCCCAGACAATATCTCAGGATGCCTTCTAAATAGTATGAAACATGACCTATCAGAGTCCCTGGAATTGCTGTATAACTATAGCCTCCAAACAGGCGTCATGCCTCATGAGTGGAGAACAGCAACAGTCATCCCTCTGCACAAAGTTGGGCCATCTACAGACAGCGGAAAGTACAGACCCATAAGTCTCACTAGTGTTAGATGTACAGCCATGCAAAGAATTATCATGGAAATGATCAATAGTGATATGGTAAATGTAGAACAGAGCGTGTGTATGTAACTTTAAGAAGCATTTCCAAGTCTAAGCACATGCATATAAATAGTGAGCATGTGCAGGCAGCAGTGCTATTTTGAGATAACAGCCAGAGTGTTAACACGTCTGAGTGTGGGAGTAAGTCTGTTTATAAGTTTATTTAAGTTTAAGTTACAAAGCCTCATTCCTGATGTGTTTGTGTTAATAAAACTGCTTGAACTGAACCCACAACCACTTGTCTGTTGTATCCTGACCAGACTAGCAACATGATGTTAGAAACCGGGATTCAGAGTGCAACTTCTTCAAGCCAAGAGGTGCAGAGTTGATGGTGAAGGTATATTGAGCATGCTGAGTGATACAGTGCTCAGACGATTAAAAAAGGGACAGAAACAAACTTCAGGTAACCAAAACCTGCACAAATGATTTATTTTGTAAAGGAAATGATACGGAGCATTTGTAAGGCACAAAACACATTATTAAACAAACTGGTGGCACAAAATGTATTATTAATCAAACAAAAGGCACAAAACGCATTATTAATTAAACAAAATGTTCAAAACCACAATATTTGATAAAATTAGCAAAGATATTCATATGGGGCTCAGAATTACCTTTACTTTGCATAACAAGTATGTTTAAAGCAAAAGAAGCACAAGAAAAGTATAAAGAGCATGATAAGCGATTAAATGGGCATAACTAGTACAATAAAAGGGCAAAATAAGCTTAAAGAGCAAGGCAACTGCATGTTTTTAGTGCAAGGCTGTGTTTTGGGCATAAACTGCTATTTCACTTTGGCCAAAGCCATTCAAAGCATAACTAGAGTTGTGCAAAGTATCTCAGAGTGTGCAAAGTGTTTGCAGTGTGTGCTCTATTATGGTGCAATCATTTCAAAGAGTTTGCTGTGTGCAAAGTACAGTTATTTTGCAAAGTGCAGTCAAAGTACAGCCATTTCAAAAGGTTTCTTGTGTACATTTATTCACAGAGTGCTGCCATCTCAAAGTGTTTTTACACTGTACAGAGTTATTTCACAAAGTACAGGCATTTTGAAAAGTTCCTGTGCTGTATACAGTTCATTTGCAAAACATATTAATTTCAAAGTGTTTCTTACTCTGAGCTTTTTCTGCTGTGTACAGTTTATTTGCAAAGTATAGTCATTTCAAAGTATTTCTTATACTGGTAAAGAGTGGTTTCACAAAGTTCAGTGATTTTAAGGTATTCTTGAGCTACAGAGACTTCTTTGGCAAAGTGCAGTTACTTCAGAGTCTGTTGTGCTATTGGGCATAATTACAAGTTCTGGCATAAACTTCTGGCATATATTTATGTGTGCATGTTCATGCATAATTTCAAGCACCTTCAGTACTGTGTGTTGATATGGCAGAGGCATTTTGTAGACCCAGTCCACTTGTGTTTAATCATAATATTGCACAGAATTGGAGAGTATTTGAGCAGGAATACAATTTTCATACAAGCAGCTTTTTCTGACAAAGATGCATGTATGTGGGCATTTATTTTGCTTAATTTAGCTGGGTCAAAGGCCATTGAGAGAGAGCATTCATTTGTTAGGAGACAGAGAAAACTGCCATATTGTTGTAGCAGCTGAGTCAAGGGAAGACCCTGAGTGCTTGAAATGTAAATTTAGAGAAATGTGCAACCCCCAGACAAATGTTACATTAGAGAGGCACCTATTTTATATAAGAGACCAAAAGCCAGGTGAAACTTTTAAAGGATATATAACAGTCTTGTTTCTCAAGGCTAAAATGTGCAGATTTGGTAGTTTGAAAGATGAGTTAATAAGGGGCAGGCTTGTATGTGGTGTTAATAATGCTGCAGTGAGAAAGACTTTGCTTTGTGACAGTAATTTAACATCGAGCAAAGCCATAGAGATTTGCCAAATCCACGAGCTCACAGAAAGGCACACAAGTATACTTGCAAGTTATAAGAGCATAGCAGCTTCTAGAGCAAGTGTAGACAGCATGTGGCAAGCAGAAGCAGGCCTAAGCACATGGCAGCTGCAACCCCTACTGGTTCACCTGGGGGATTCCATAACTTTCCAGCAAGTTCCAAGACTAGCACAGCAAAATGGACTTGCTTAGTGCAGTATAAAGATGAGTCAGCAAAACCCAAGTCAAGTCTTATTGTTAACTGTTGTAATTGTGGTGCCAATCATGAGTCTAAAAGAGATAGGTGCTTAGCATTTGATCAGCAATGCCACAAGTGTAAAAAATGGAACCACTTTCAAAAGTTTTCTAAATCAAGCAAGCCTCATTCAATTATTAAGAAAGGTCACTTAAAAAAGCAAGTCGATCATATAGGAAGCTGCAACCCTACTTTCTATGTAGATGGTGTATCAGTAGTCAGTGAAAAGGTTAATGCAGTAGATGTATTGGCAAAGAATGAAGTATTTTGTACTGTCCTGATCAATGGTAAGCCCATGGAGATTAAAGTAGACGTTGGTTCAAAGTGTAATGTTATGTCAGCAGAAACATTTGCTAGAGTGAGAGCTGGTGATCAACTTAATTTGGCCAATTGTGTGAAGCTTGTTGCTTATGGAGGTGAAGAGATTCGGACCAAAGGCTCAGTAGTGCTTTCATGCTTTTCGGAAACAGTTACAGCTTGCAATTTTATGTAGTTAGAAGAACTGTGCAGTTATTATTAGATCTCAGAAACAGTTTTTGAATGAAACTGTTTTCTTTTACTAAAGAAGAACTTCATGTAAGCACATGTCCCAGTTCCAGCTTTACTGATGCTATTTTCTCAGAGTATGCTGATGTTTTCAATGACAAGCTAGACAAACTTCCTGTTATGTACTCCATGAACGTAGACCCAGAGGTCAGTCCAGTGGTCAGACTAGCAAAAGTCAAAGTCCAGTTAGACAAAATAGTGCAACAAAGTGTGATTTGTCCAGTCACAGAACCAACTGAGTGGGTGTCTTCCATGGTAGCTGCTCACAAGAAAAGTTCAGATGAAATCAGAATATGCATTCACCCAAGAGACTTGGACAAGGCATTAAAGAGACCTCATCATTCTATGCGCACAGTGAGGAGATAGCTCTCCTCATGTCAAATGACACTGTTTTTTTTGTGTTAGATGCAAAGAGCTGATTTTGGCAAGTCATGTTTGATCACAAATCGTCAATACTGACTACATTCAGTACCCCATTTGGTAGATACAGATTCCTCAGGATTCCTTTTGGAATAAATTTTGCCAGTGAAGTCTTTCAGCATGCAATGGAGCACATTTTTTCAGGTTATTTGTGTGCTAAAATAGTGGATGAATTACTGTTTGGAGGCAATGGTGGAGCAGAGCAAGACAGAAACCTCAGGAAAGTTCTGGACAGAGCGCGTGAAGTGAAAATTAAAGCTCAGTCCTCTGAAATATAAATTCAGACTACCAGAATTTACTTATGTAGGTCATTTGTTTACTAGTAATGGCTTACGACCAGACCCTTCTAAACACGCAGTCATTCTTGAGATGCCCGCTCCAGACAATGTCCAAGCTTTAAAGTGTTTTCTTGGTATGGTTAACTATATAGGCAAATGTATCTCTGACTTTAGTGAGTTATCAGCACCTTCAAGAGAGCTGACATGGAAAACTGTTGCCTTGTCATGGTTGGAACAACACCAGAGAGCATTTGATAACCTCAAACAGCAAATTGCCAGCCCGCCTACATTTTGATACTATGATGTCCACAAATCAGTAGTTCTTTCCTGTGATGCTTCAAAGTTCAGTCTTGGTGCAGTTATTCTTCAGGAGGGCAGAGCTGTTGCCTGTGGATCTAGAACTCTTACCCAAACTGAGATGCAGTATGCTCAAATTGAGAAGGAACTTTTGGCAATTGTGTTCGCATGTTCGAAGTTCCATGATTATATCTATGGCCGAGCTATCCAAATAGAAACTGATCATCAACATCTAGTTACTGTTTTAAAGAAGCCTATGCATACTGCTCCAGCAAGACTACAAAGACGGAAGCTTAGATTATAAAAGTACAATTTGAAAATGGTCTATAAAAAAGGCAAACTATCTGGCTGATACCTTTTGCAGGTCACCCAGAAATACTACAGAACAGTTTGATACAGAGAGTTTTGACTTTGATGTCATGGAAGTGCATCAATTTTCTACCACAAGACTTGATGAGCTAAGAGATCATACAAAGACTGATCCAATTTTGCAAAAGCTGAACCACTTCTTCAATGTTGGATGGCTGTCAAAGCAATCTTGTGTACTGCCAGAAGTACAACCTTATTTTCCATACAGAGATGAGTTGCTGATGGAAGATAGTGTCATTTTCAAAGGTCCTACTTCCTTACAACATGAATTCATTCAGAATTTGCATTGTGGCCACCCAGGTTTCGATGCTACCAAAAGAAGGGTGAGAGGACTAGTATTTTGGCCTTGTCTATCAAAGGACATTGATAAAGTCCTGTCTTCTTGTTCAGTTTACAACAGTACTAAACCGCATTTGCAACAAGAGCCACTTCAGCTAAGCCAGATTCCTGAACTGCTTTGGTCAACAGTAGCCACTGACATATTTTAGTGGAACAATCAGTATTGCTTAGTGTTGGTAGACTGTTATTTGAATTGGTTTGAATTTGATTTGCTACCTAACGTAACATCTAGTGCTGTTATTACTAAGATGAAAAATCATTTCTCAGTCCATGGTAGTCCACACAATGTTATTTCTGGCAATGGTACCCAGTATACCAGTCAATTGTTTCAGAAATTTGCAAAAGAATGGGACTTTAACCATGTTACTAGTAGTCCAGAATACCCACAGTCAAACAGCATTACTAAACGAGCAGTACAGAGTGAAAACTAATTACTGGAGAGGTCAAAGCATGACAATACCGATATCTTCTTGAATTTTCTTAATCTCAGAAATATACCCCATGACAGCCTACTTGGCTCGCCTGATCAGAGACTTCTATTTAGGCAACTAGAACAACCTTGCCTATCAATTCTAGTTTTTGGTGCCCAATACTAAAAACAACAAAGCAATCAAAGCCCAACTTTTTAAGAAGTGTTCCTTTCAGAAGTCCAGCTATGATAAAACTAGCAGATTTCTTCATCCGTTGAAAGAAGAAGAGACAGTGTGGATGCAAACGGCAAAAGGCTTTGATCAAATTGTTCCTAATTAGTGGAATCTGAGGGTATAGAATACAGGAGAAACCACAGGCATCTTCTTCCTGCATCAGAAACGATATTGCAGCATTGTACCTATGATACAGAATCTAGATCTCAGAGCAACCCTGACAATGTTAATACCAAAGAACATATCTCGGTATCCATTCCCGTTTCTGATGATGTCCCAGTTGTCCCCAAAGTTGAACATTCCTTAAAGACAGTCCCCATTGCTAGATACAATTCTGACTTTCAGATCAGGTCGTATTTCTAAACCTAGTGTGAAATACACAGCAACCTGGACATGATTTCTTGTATATGTGTCTAATTTTGTATAATTGCATGTCAAAAGATCATTTATGTGTAATTGCATATCAGTGAATACATTAATTTAGTATATGATCTATTTCTCAAAGAGGGAGGATGTAGAACAGTGCATGTGTACAGTATGTAAGTTTAAGAAGCATTTCCAAGTGTAAGCACGTGCATATAAATAGTGAGCACGTGCAAGCAGCAGTGCCATTTTGAGAGAACAACCAGAGTGTTAACATGTATGAGTGTTGTAGTCAGTCTGTTTATAAGTTTATTTAAATTTAAGTTACAAAGCTTCATTCCTGATATGTTTATGTGTAATAAAGCTGCTTGAACTGAACCCACAACCGCTTGTCTGTTCTATCTCGACCAGATGAGTGACAGTAAACCTCCAGACACTGGACCCAACCGAGTTTGGTTTCGTCAAGGGCAGATCATGCCTACTCAACCTGGTGGACTTCTTTGAGAAGGTCACTAAAGCAATGGATGAGGGCAAAATGGTTCACACTGCCTACCTTGACATGGCCAGGGCATTTGACATAATACCCCACTGCATTGTTGACAGACTCAAGAGGTTAGGTACAAACTCGTATGTCACCCGGTGGATAGCTAACTGTCTCACAAACAGGACCCAATAAGTTAAAATTGGGGAGTCCACCTTTACAAAGAGGTCAGTCACAAGTGGAGTCCCTCAAGGATCAGTCCTTGGACCACTCCTTGGCATTTACTTCTCTAAAGTCAAGTCCAATATCAGTGGTCAGAGCCATGGACTAAAACTAAATGTCAAGAAATGCATTATAGTATCCTTCAGGAAGCCATCCACCCCTGGTAACTATCATATTGACGGCACACACCCTTAGAGTTGACCCAGTGGTCAGTAGTGAGAAAATCATTCTGTGTTGCACAACTTATAAGTAAAGGTATAGCATCTGAGTCCAAGGAAGTCATTGTTCCACTATGTTCAGCATTTATCAGACCTATCATTGAGTACAATGCCCCCTTTGGTATGTACCTAACCAGTCATATCCAACAACTGGAATGTCCACAGAGGTTCCTCACTAAAAGAATACAGGGCTTAAGTAAAATGTCCTATGGGGACCACCTCAAGTCTCTATCCCTGTATTCTGTCTCCTACAGGCTTTTGAGGGGAGAGCTATGCCTGACATACAGGGCATTATCAGATGCCACTGTGATGGACCTCCTGCATGTCCGCAGAACAAACAGCACCAGAATTGCCCATTCTAATGACTTAAACCTTGCCTGTGATATAAACAGGACCTGCTGGAGAGACAGGTATGTATCCCAGAGATTACCCAGTCTCTGGAACAGGCTACCCATCCATGTGAAGCAGAGTTCCTCCCTAACCCAATTCAACTGCAACCTGGACAATTGGTTGGGGAACAAGAAATTCAGCTCCAGTTTTGGCACCTATGTCTCTAATGGATAAAGGCAACCTGTATATAGTTCATGTCCCAGGCCCTAGCTTGTAAATGTTTCATCCTCCAACCTTCTGCTTATACTTATCAAAGGTATCAGAATTTGTCAGAAATTTAGGATGCGTGGCTAGGCTTAAAAAGGCCCTTCCACATTTAACATGTAACAATAATTATAATTACAAATGTAAGGTTTATATATGCATGACTTCACATTTGTGTTAAGCATATAACATTAGTTAAAAATACATTCATGAAAATATTCTTATTAATGGCATTGTTGTATAGTCTAGTACAAGACAAAAGAGAATTATTCTTTAAAAAAAATAAAGAGAAGAAATCTATCAGGAAAATGAGTAACTTATAGAATGTGCTGCTTGTCCCTCTCTAATATATCGTCTACTCAGAGGCGATCTCTGCTTAACATACAAGGCCATGTCAAACCCAGAGCTGTTGGACATGCTACACTTAAAGAAATCCCAATCCCTCAGAAACACTCACTCCAGGGATCTAAACCTTGTCATCACAGTGAACAAAACATGCTGGGGGGATAGGTTCCTGACCCAGGGACTCCCCAGACTCTGGAACAGACTGCCCGTACATGTCAAGCAGAGCGTCTCTTTGGTCCTCTTCAAAAGGAACCTTGATAATTTGATGGGAGATAGGAAATTCACCCCGGGGATCATGTCAGTCGCCCTGCTAGACAGGGGTCCAGGGAAGTAAATACTGTGGGAAGAAATAGCCAGGGAATTGTTATGGCTAGGCTTGTATAGGCCCTAGGGCCAATAGACTAGTACCAACCTATGAACCTATGACAAACAGGTGGAGTAGTTTGTTTAGATTCTTTGTTACATAGAAATACATCAGGATGGATATTAGCATAACAAAATGTTAGCAAACTGATTGACTGACAGACTATACAGACAAATAAAACTGGGGAAATCACAAACAAACTAAAAATAAACAAGTCAGCAGTAAACTCAGAACAGCAGACCCACAGATAAATAAAAGTAATTTAATAAAGCGCTTTTCGTTGCCAAAATGTAGCAACTTTCTCAGACAAAATATACACATTAACAAGCAGTACTATTTAAATGGTTAGAAGTAGTCACCTAAATAGGCACACCTCTTTCCATTCACCTATTTAAAAAGACATTACAGAAAAAAATCTGCATCCTAAATAGAAAATGTTTTCATGCTTAAAAAACAAGGCTGGTCTAAACAAGCCTAGCTATCAAATTATTTTAAAAGTAAATTATTGTGAAAACATCATAATGAAAAAATGAAGAATTATATAAAATTGTATTGTATTCAAGTGAACAATAAGTCACGAAAAAGTTAAACTAGTAGCTGTGGTTATACAGTAATAGTCCCACAGTCACAAGTGGTTACCGTATCAGACTTCTGAGTTTGAGTAAGCATGCAATGTTGCAAGAATTGTTCAACCCAGGAGGAGCAAATGTGTTTAACCGTATTTGCCATGAAAGTTCATGTTCCTCAAGTAATAAATTCATAGGGCCACCTCTCATATTCGATTGGATTTGATCGATGGCTTTAAATATAAATTTATGACCTGCATTGTGAATAACATGTTTAGCCAACGAATTGTCAATTTTGTTTGTAGAGATTGCATAAGTATGCTCATATATCCTGTCCCGCAATCTATGTTCGGTTTTACCCACGTAGAAAGCGGGACAACAAACACACCTTACTATGTATACCACGAGTCTAGAGTTACAATTAAGCCTAAACCTGATGTTAAACTTGTGGTCGTTAATAAGGAAGATGTTTCCAACCTCGACCAATCTACACATCTTACAACCCCCACAAGTGGTCATCCCTGCATGTCTAGGTGTATTGCGGTGGCTGCCACTTTCAAGGAGGTTCTTAAGATTGTACCCTCTACAAAATACTGTATTAGGGAATGGACCCAATTTATCAAGTAATAGGCCATATTTAAAGGTGATAATACACAGGCTAACACATTTATTTCCTACTTGAACACTACTACTGAATTTCTTGCATTTACGTCAACATTCCACACAGATACTATAGACTATCTTGATGTCAAGTTGTCCAAAGACAGGGTCAATAAAGGGTATGTCTCGAAGATTTTTAGGAAGCATACATATTGTAATTCCTTTATACATTTTTCTAGCTGCCACCCATTCCATCAGAAGCGGTCAATTGTCAAAGGTCAGTTAATCAGGGCAGCTAGAATGACCACTTTGGAGTTGGACTTTCAAATGGAATGTGACTTGCTGAGAAACATGTTCAAGCAACGTGGTTACCCCTGTAATTTGATACAACAGTTGGTTAGTGAAGTCTCTGAAAAGAGAAGAGTCGGGCTAGTCAACCTTATTCTCCATTTTAGTCACCTGGAGAAATCTACAATTTCCTTACTGATGGTGGGTCTTCTATAAAACAAGGTACATTACAACCACAAGAACTTAATTTCAAAGACAGATTTATTACCACTTTTTGCACTGATAGTGCGAGGGTTAAACTTATTTTGTACAAGAACTGGCAATTCATTTTGAATGATGGCCTATTACTTGATAAATTGGGTCCATTCCCTAATACAGTATTTCATAGAGGGTACAATCTTAAGAACCTCCTTGAAAGTGGCAGCCACCGCAATACACCTAGACATGCAGGGATGACCACTTGTGGGGGTTGTAAGATGTATAGATTGGTCGAGGTTGGAAACACCTTCCTTATTAACGACCACAAGTTTAACATCAGGTTTAGGCTTAATTGTAACTCTAGACTCGTGGTATACATAGCAAGGTGTGTTTGCTGTCCCGCTTTCTACGTGGGTAAAACTGAACGTAGATTGCAGGACAGGATATATGAGCATACTTACGCAATCTCTACAAACAAAATTGACAATTTGTTGGCTAAACATGTTATTCACAATGAAGGTCATAAATTTATATTTAAAGCCATCAATCAAATCCAATCGAATATGAGAGGTGGCCCTATGAATTTATTACTTGAGGAACATGAACTTTCATGGCAAATACGGTTAAACGCATTTGCTCCGCCTGGGTTGAACGATTCTTGCAACATTGCATGCTTACTCAAACTCAGAAGTCTGATACTGTAACCACTTGTGACTGTGGGACTATTACTGTATAACCACAGCTACTAGTTTAACTTTTTCGTGACTTATTGTTCACTTGAATACAATACAATTTTATATAATTCTTCATTTTTTCATTATGATGTTTTCACAATAATTTACTTTTAAAATAAATTGATAGTTAGGCTTGTTTAGACCAGCCTTGTTTTTTAAGCATGAAAACATTTTCTATTTAGGATGCGGATTTTTTTCTGTAATGTCTTTTTAAATAGGTGAAAGGAAAGAGGTGTGCCTATTTAGGTGACTACTTCTAACCATTTAAATAGTACTGCTTGTTAATGTGTATATTTTGTCTGAGGAAGTTGCTACATTTTGGCAACGAAAAGCGCTTTATTAAATGACTTTTATTTACCTGTGGGTCTCCTGTTCCGGGTTTACTGCTGACTTGTTTATTTTTAGACTATACAGACATACTTGCTGTCATGCTTATATCTCAACATCTTACTACAAAATGGCAGTCAGGCTCACACGTGCTGAGTATTTATACACTTGTGTAAGCCCCTAGAAAACTTCCTAAAGGCATACATACATATTGATCTACAGAACGTAAACCATGTGTTATTAGTAACAATCGTAGGTGAGCAATTATCATAGATATACTACATTGACTGATAGCCTGTATTAAAAGGAGATACAGTATAGATATTGAAACATAATTGCAACTTAAGGAGAATAGTTTTACTATAGTCCTTGAATACATGCTTTACAGTGTAATAAGAAAGGGTAGAAGTATGTTGAAAAAAACATTTTCTTTACTTTATTCATCTGCTCTTACTGTAACTGTCTTCTACCTTCTTTATTACCTTAGTTTGCTGTTCTGTGAGCTCTTAAGTGTTCAAGTGCTCTTATTCTGCACTTATTACTGCTTGTTAGTAGCCTGATTAAATTTGTCTGCTATTCTATGTGTTTTAGTTTTGGTTTTAGCACTTGTGCTTCAGACCAGTTATTTTACATTTAGGGTTTTTGTGGACTAACCCTCATCAAACCCTGCTCTCCCCAAGTCCACCAAGTATTCAGAGTACTGCATTTCTGTGAATTTGTACAGAGCTGATGTAGCAGAGAGCTACATTCTCCTGTCTGTGAGCAGAGTTGGATCCTTTTTCCATCTTATATTCCAAACTAAGTACACTTGCAACTCAGTTTGTACTGTGCTGTATTTATATATTTGCTTTATTATTTATATATTTGCTGGATTGTTTCTGAACTTTGTTGTTGTCTGCACTTTGTTTCTCAGGGTAGCTCAGAAGCTAGTTTCAGGTGGGGGTTGTTGAGCCAGCCCATCTTAACTGTTTGTCATTGTCTGAGGTATGTTTTATGTGTTGTACTTCCATTGCTAGAATCTCCTTGTGTTCTGACTGAGTGTGCTTTTCAAACAATCTGGAAATATAAAGCTGATAAGTATATTTTTGGCATTTTTTAACTGTTCAGAGTTCTGCACTGTCTTAATTTTTACTTGACTGAATTATTTATATATCTGCTGGCATTGTTTTCTGATACTCTAAGTGACTCCATTTTGATTTTCTCCTAATTTACTGCTTTCTGCACCTGTTTTCAGTCATTTTTTTAATTTAATTGCATTTATTTAAACTATATTTGCTTTAATACTGCTACACACTCAAGTGTGCTAGCTTGCACTGCATTTGAATTGTTTTTACTGATATTTTAGCTGTTTTTCTGTAAAAAACAAAAAAAAAAAAAAAAAAAAAAAAAAAAAAAAAGTTCTAAGCTTGTTTCCCGTCTTTCCTGTAACTAGTCTAGTCCAAATACAGATTTCCTGCATCCAGGACTGTTTGTAAGCTTCTGAGCCCCCTAAGCCTTTCTGTGTTGGAGGGAAGCCTTCTAGTTTATCAGTGGGAGTGGTAAGCACTAGGTAGCCTATCTACCACAAGAGGAGTGGTTTCTGGCCAAGGAATTGTAGTTTATTGGCTATTTGTGCAATTTTTCCATCCCTTTCAACTTTCTGGTGTAAAAACCCATGTTTGCGCTTGTTTCCCACCTTTCCTGTAACTAGTCTAGTCCAGATACAGATTGGCTGTATCCAGGACTGTTTGTAAGCTTCTGAGCCCCCCAGACCTGTTTGTGTTGGAGTTGAGCCTTCTAGCTTATCAGTGGGAGTGGTAAGACTAGGTAGTCTATCTACCACAAGAGGAGTGGTTTCTGGCCCAGAAATTGTAGTTTATTGGCCGTTTGGGCAGTTTTTCCATCCCTTTCAACTTTCTGGATTAAAAGCCTGCGTTTGCATTGGTTTATGCTTGTTTAAGCTCCGCCTAGTGGCACTGAGCTGAGGTAAACTATTATCGGTGCCAGAAAGTCTGCTCTTCAGTTTTTCCCTTGAATCTTGCTAGTTCTTTCTCTCTTGCACTTCATATAGCTTAATCGTTTTGCACTTCAACAGGTTTTTGTAGCAATTATTGTAGCACACAAAAGTGCCATCAGCACTAGTTGTTCTTCACAGAAATAGCACCAGTACTTAGTAGTTATGACCATCCCTCCTGTCATGATTAAAGGGCAGTTCCCTGCTCTTTCTGCTATTAACCTGGTGCACTTGGGCATTCTGAAGCAGTGTAGCAACTGCCTCATGTACACAGGCAACCCTCTTCTCTTACCTCCCAGCACTCAGACTTGTGAGAGATGCACTTATATCACCAAATTGGAAGCTACGCACTCTCCAGCCAAGACTGGACTAGTTGGTCAAGAGGAGAAGGTCAACACCTGCACCACACCACATGGAACACATAGGCCTCCAGAACACCCACAATCACATCTCTCACATAAAAACACAAACTACACACCTACCTTCGTGGAGGCTGTCAATAGAAATTTACCCAAGCAGCAGACATCTCCAAGACAGAAATGCACTTGACCACCACAACACAGCACAAACCACAGGACACATAGCTCACCTCCACAGTGTACCCCTCAACCTAAGCCCCTAAGGCTAAACACCTTGCCCAATACAGTAATCATAGGTGACTCAGTAGTGAGGCACACAGATGTCCCACTCACTAGGTTGATTAAGGAGATGGTAACAGTCAGCTGTCTATCAGGTGCCAGAATCCAACACATAATACACTCACTCAGGTCACTCCACAACAGGTACAAGTATGACTCTGTCATTGTCATTGTGGGTGTGAATGACCTGAGATGCACCACCCTGCACTACATGAAAAGAGACATGGTGGAGCTCTCAGATTATGTGGCCCAGGCAGGTATGACCCTAACCCTGAGCAGTATCCTACCATCACCCAGAATAATACCCCAGTACAAACAAAAAATGATTGACTTCAACAATTGACTAAGTTTCTGGTGTCATTCTAAGGGTATCTGGTATCAGTCTGCTTGGGACGACATGAATGACAGACCAAGATGCTTTGCTAGAGATGGCCTGCATCTGTCACCCTTGGGTTTTAGGGGATAAAGACTCTTGCCACCCCTATAATGCCTTTTTTAGGTGGTGTTCCAAAGACCAAATTACCACTGTAACAGCTATAAATAAATGGAATCTGAGGGTCATGCTGCTCAACGCTAGAAGTCTAAATCTGAAGATGCACTCGCTCAAAGCACTCCTCAAAATGGAGAACACCAACATTTATGCTGTAACAGGGACCTGGTTTAAAGTGGCAGAAAGCACCCCTTCACTACCAGGCTATAACTCACTTCACACCTTGCGACCCTGAAACATGGACCATAGCTCCAAAGGCGGTGGTGTCTCCATATTCATAAAGAATATGCACACCTCCAGACTAGTAGCCCAGCGTAACGCATCTGAGATACTTCAGGTACAACTAACATTGGGTAAGATGGCGATCCAGGTCATAGCCTGCTATAGGTCCCCAACCATGTCCCTAGACTCTCAATCCACATTCCTAAGCACCCTGGAATCTATCAAGGCCCAACCCAACACCCTCATACTAGGAGACTTCAACTACCCCTCCATTAACTAGGAGAACTACTCAAGCAGCAGTACACTGGCCCAAAGCTTCCTGGAATTCATCAATTCCAATGCCCTGGACCAGCTCATTCTGACCCCCACTAGAGGAAGTAACATCTGGTGTAAACCAGTAAATCTGGTGTGCCATTAACTAAAACATAAACAACTAGCTAAGATGATAAGTACTTTGTATACTGTGATAAAGAAATATGTATCCTGTCTAACTCTATGTCATTATACTGCCTACCGTCCTTGCTAATATGTTATTAATGTTACATTTGTAGTAATCTCAGAAATAGTAATGGCAGTCTTGTACTTGTATGTAAATAGCCTATGTTTTTGTTTAGTTCTTTCAGCTCATTTACTGTACCTAATTATCAATGTAACTCTGTTGGAACTTTTCTCCCCGGGCCTCCACTGAAAAAGGACATGTATCCAGTCGGACCATCCCGGTTAACAAATGTAAAATAAAATAATAAATAAATAAAACATCCTTGACCTGGTTATTGCTAACATGGGCAACCGTTACTCTACACCAGTAGTCAATCCCTCCCTGGTCAGATCTGGCTATAAACTAATCACAATGGAAATCCACATCTCATCCCCCCCCCCCCCCCCGTAAAGGTAACCACCTTGAAAAACTCCTCCAAAGCTGACTTTGAGCTCCTAAAAACAGAGGTGGCTAACTTCACAGCACCCATGCCAATGGAAAATAGCTGCATGACTATCGAATCATACACCAATGCACTGTACGAACATGTACATAAATGCATGGAACTAGCCATACCCAACAGAACCAAGACGCTCTCCCCCCAAAAAGGGAAGCCAATCTGGTGGTCCCCTGCCATTAATAAACTCTACAACAGAAGGAAGAAACTGTTGCAGAAAAAGATGAAGTCCCAAGACTGGAAAAACTCCCTTATTAGCCTCAACAAAAAGTTGAGATCCCTCATCAAATCCTCTAAAGCCAGCTATGAAGACGAAATTGTGGCAGACAATAAAAACAATCACAAAGCCTTCTATAGTTATATCAAGAACATCCATGGCATTATCCATATTTGTTCTGAGTTACTGCACAATGGTATCTCCTATACTGAAAACAAAACTCCTCGCCCAGACAGCAACTGCAAGGCCAAAGTAAATTTCTCTAGTTAAAAGAATTCTCTAGTAAAAACACCTAAAGTCTTTGAAATCTGTGCATTGTCCAACTGTAGTAGTTGTTGGGTAATATACCTTGCTGAGTGCCAATGTTTATCTTTCTATATTGGCCAAACTTCTCGACCATTTAAACTTAGAATTTCAGAACATTTGAGCAATATACGCAACAAGGTAACAACCAATGCACTATATAAACATGTTCAGACTCACAATACAGCTAAATTTTCATTCACGATTATTGATAGGATTGTTGATTCTAAATTTTCTAAAAATAAGTGGCATGACATTCTTAATAAAAAAGAGAGATCTTGGATCATTAACCTAGGGGGTTTATTTCCCCCTGGTTTGAATGACCATTTATAAATAATGATTTTTGTATATTTTATGAGAGGTAACATCTTATATCATTAAGCTCTTGTAACCTATATACTGATCAGTCATTTTTTTCTATCTGTGTTTATACCATCAATTTTATATATTGATTTCATGATATTAGTGATATATGTACACCTATATTTAGGTGGCTCTATAATATACAATCAATTATTTTTATACAATACATTTGTACTCATTGTTTTGACTTCAGGGTTAGTCACAATCAGTTGATTATATTTGTACATGAACAATGTGATTAGATTTTTTATATTTAATTTTGTTATGCATTTATTATATTTCATAAGGTTGTATATATATACCTTTATTCTTTTGGGTGTATATAATGCATGTTCACATTGTAATATCATTTTGATGTCTATTTTATATCCAGCTTTCGCATAATGGGTTTATACCTTTAATTTTTGAATTGTAATATCAAAAAACTTTTTTAATTGGTGGGTTTGAATTTGGTCACATGTATTTATTTAAGGCTCTTGGATTAGTGTTTGTTACATTGAGAAAGGTCATTAGACCGAAACCGGTCTGTACATTGTAATAAATGTAATAAATGTTTGTTTCTTCGAATCTGCTGGCCCTTTTTTTGTGGTGCTACCTCCTATACTGAGCCAATAGATATTGCCAGCATACTGGCTGAAAGATTCAGTGCTAACTTTACCCCCCAAAGGACCATTCACTATATCGGAAGAATGCCAGGCACCCAGCATTACTGCAGCACAGGTTAAAATTGCATTGTCCAAGGCCAAGAATACAGCTTCCATGGGACCCGATAATATCCCTGGCTGTGTTCTACATGAACTACAAAGTGAACTGACACCACATCTGTGTGCCCTGTTTAGTCACAGCCTCATCCCAGGCTTTGCCGCTACCGAATGGCGCACTGCTACAGTCATCCCTTTCCATAAAGGGGGAGCAACTACAGACCCTGGGAATTATCGCCCCATTAACCTGACGACTCTGATATGTAAAGCTATGGAGTGCATCATCATGGACCTGATTAACAAAGATATAGGAAATCTCCAAACTCTAGACCCCACACATGTCAGTGTACATATTACACAAAAACAGTAATATGCAACAAGTAAACAGCAAAATGCAAAGGTATACAACATAATATTCATTATCCCATACACATATACTGCCATAACAATGTAATGAAACAGGTACAACAAACATGACACACATACACACACACACACACACACACACACACACACACACACACACACACACACACACAGACACACACACACATATATAGATAGATATGGATATATATATATATATATATATATATATATATATATCAATGTTTATGTATATAACTGAACAAAGGACAGTCATGCACATGAAAATGGAAGGACTGAATGCACATAGTTTCAATGTACAAGGGCACATGCGTCTTGATCATATTAGGTGCATAGACATGTACATGTATGTAAATTGTTGTATATCTACACCAAATGCCTAAATATGGGCATCTACATCAATATGCTCATGCATGTTGTAGTATAACTTAGAATGAGAAACAATGCATGCAGGCATTATGCTAAATTTAGCATCAACGGTATATATAGTAATGGAAAATGACTGCCTATGCATTATCCATACGATAAATCCCCAAGAAGAGCATTCACATGAATGTGATACAACATAGTACAATATGTGCCAGTGCATGCCATGACAAAACAATGTTACATGAATCACATGGGCAAGGATCAGTTATGTTATTGAAGAGACATAAGACAGCAATAACAAAGAGAGAAACGGGTGCAATACATACACATGGCTAACATGTATAAATAAAGGAAATGGACCCATCGCACTGAGTTATGCATGAAATATGTGAATAATACCTTTGTTGAGTTTCTGTCATCCCCCTATGTATACAGTAGGGCAATACAAGCAGAACAATTGTGTTTTTCTTACATCATGGTAACTGCAACAGTTAGACCTGTCACATACAGGACCAGTTAGACCTGTCACATACAGGACCACAGTGTATTGGACTATGCCGCACCACATGCATAGGAGTACACACATGCATACACAAGTAAGGTGTAGCATTTCTGCCCTTGTGGAGAAATGTATGCATTAAGTACTACATATCATGCAAATGTAATTGATTAGTGTGTGTGTAGTGCATTTATGTGTGTTATAAGTCATGTGTAACTTAATACCATCTATGACACAATATTTATGGTGTATGGTCAGATGTATATCAGCTACACATGACAGCAATATGCTATATTTGCATGTACAGTTATGCCTGTACATTACATTTTGTGAAAGTGTGCACACCATGGTGGCAGCATTGCATAATTGGGTCACACAGACAATATTTACTGTTCCGAGGCCCACCCTAATGGGGTTGAACATCATGAATGATCTCTCTAGTTATCTCCCAGAAGGAGTCACACATGGCCCGCACCATGTCCTGAAAGAAGTTCCCCATCAGATCCTTCATCTGCATTAGAAAGACATCCAGCACCACCTCCCAGATCTGGTCCAGTAGATTGTCACCCTGTGGTGGTGGTTGACATCTCTGATGGCAAGCAGCAAGAATGTTTGCACATGCAGGTCTGGATCTGTCATCATCATCATCATCATCATCCTCAATCTCATCATCCTCCTGGGTCCTCTGCCTCTGAGTCACCTGTCAGGGGTCTGCATGTCAATTCCTCTGTCATCCAATCAGCAAGCTGTCTCAGGCCCCATGCTTTGTCAAGGTTAAACAAAAAATATATATACAGAATTTGTGTGTACCTACATTTAGGACAACATAACATAAACCAACTGCCATGACCTGTGTGGGGGAGGGGGGAATAATTCATTAAATCACATCACAGTAATGTATGAACTCATGCACCTTTAACTACATATGTGAGGAAAGGCATTTCAGTACATATTAATGCAAAAAATGTTGTTAATCATGCATTCATGTGCAATGCATCTCTGTCATAAAACCATGCGATGGCCACCTGAATACTGTGAAAGACATATGTTATGCTAACATGACAAAAATATGACACTAACTGTGATATGTTTGCAGAAGGTATATCACAATACAATACATGTGTTATTTAAACATATTTAATAGACAATATGCTGCATAATGTGTCTATATATTCTGTATAATATAAATAACTGAGAGTAGCAGATGTGTGGTTAAGATCATGCAACATTCCCAATGTCCTATTATCAATGTGTATGGATGATATTAGTAGAAGACCATGTCTTTTCTTTACTCTAGTGCATTACATGTAATGCATTACACAGTTTAACTGTGAAAATACTGTTATCACTAATTCATATATGAAATAGCAATCAGTATGCCTGAAAAACAAATGTACAAAAGCAGTACACATATATATCATGACAAATCAAGATAAGCATAACATTACAGTATTGCATACAAGAATGACATTTGCATTCAAAAAAATTGCTATAGTATAAGCTGACAGTAACAGCATAACTTTGAATGGGCCTGTGATATAAGACTCTGACATATGCCTTACAACATAGTTATGCAGACAGTATATCAATAAAACATACTTTCCTTGGTCCATTATTTGTATGCGTTCCTGACACAACTGAGTTGAGGTGTCCATAGCACAGTTAAGCTCAATTGTAACTGAGGTTTATGTGCAACTAAGATGTCATTTGAACACCCCGTGAATAACAGATATTTCTTAATGAGAAGAACAAGCAGGGAAATATTAATGGCTATACACAAGTGAGTTGAACAATGAAACATGCTTAATGGCTGACATCACAACATCAGAGTATTAGAATGCAGTACAACACCTCAGAAAAAAACATGACAATTATAAACAGTGACAGCATGTGATATCTACCAGTGTAGTTCATTCCAGACATTGTCCATCATCAAGAAATCTATTCCTGTTAATAACTGCATTTGTAGTTATTCTTATGAATGTACCATAGCAGATAAAACACTGTAATGCTGATCTGTGGATATTTAACAAGTAGAAAGGAAATAATCAATTGTACAAAAAGGTTGGAAATTTTGAGTTAAACAATCCATCACAACATACTGCAAAAGTACATATCAGAAATCATTTGCCAGATTCATAACAAATATAGAAATGGCAGACACCCATGCAGCAATGTAACAGGCAGGTTGTGCACAAAATAGCAAGTCGGAGAGCCCCATTAATAGAGATATAAAACTGCCATCACCTACCTTTCCAAAAGAGGTAACAGTGCAATAACTTACATGTGAAACAGTCCAGGTAAAAGCACTACGATAGTTATACAGATATGTCTATCATTTAGGTTGTGCTTAAAAAAATAAAATGATCATTTTCTCAAGCATGTCCTGCTTATAACTCAAAAGTGGAAGTGTGAAATACATCTATATTGTTATTCACATGAAACCAATGATTATTGTAGTGATCTTGCAGATGCATTAATATTAGTCTGTCTGATTCTGCAAGCAAAGGTGGCTGTTTAACAATCTTATGATTCCTTTTGGGGTAATGTTTACAGTTACAACACATCAGTATGTATATCCACTTGATGAACAGCACCAAATTCCTAGTTCTGTCCTCATTATTTATTTTTTTTGTTTATTGAAATTTGATCACTAGGAAAGTCTGACTGGGTAGGAGTCCATTTTCAGTGGAGGCCCAGGGAGAAAAGCTCTAAAGTATTACAAAATATATTAAAAACAATAATTTTGCAATCTTCAGAAATAATACATAAAATGTCTACATTTAAATAATTATATCAGATTAGACATAATATGAAAAGACTGGTTAAAATAGATACAAGTTATATGACAATGACTTGGTATTTAGAGAAATTTAAGCCAGTTCATACAGAAATTAAAGCTAAGTAGTTAGTATAATATAAACAGGAAGATATTGTGGTGTGTTACATTTTTGCATTTCTTTCCATGCTTTTTCACTATCCTGCATGAGCATTTTACTCTTTTGGAATAGCCATATTGCATTATTTGTTTTTAATCTCTTTCTTCTAGGAGGTGCATGTATATTTAGGGTATTCAGGAAAGTTGTATTGAATTCATTTAGAGCATCAACTAAAGGGAGGATTTTTAGAAAGTTCCAGTTAATAGATGGTATGGCAGGAATTAATATTTCTGAGTTAAACTTGGAAAGGTTGTGTGTTGTTTTATACACATGCTGTTTAATGGATGTGTAAGATGTCTGGTTCTATTGATTGGGGATGATTACAGAGAGAGTCTGACATTGTACCTGTGGTGGTGAATTTGCTAGGGTCTTATACTAGAATCCAGTCTAATAGGTAATTTGTTGTCATGCTGTAATGTGTGAAGGATATTAATCAGTTGTGTGAAATCATATAAGTTCATGCTTAATGTAGGGGAGTTAGAGTTATGTCTAACCAATTGACATTCACATCACCTAGTAGTATATTTTTCTTGTGGAATTGTTATGGATATCCAATGCAGGATATCTTCCAGTATAGTTGTATTGTCTTCAGGAGGAATGTAAAGTACAGTAATACATATTTGTTCATAATTGTCTATTTTCTGGAAAATTATAAGAATCTCTGCTGAACTGAATTTTGGTATTGGTTTGTTGTAAGGGGAAATATGGTAGTTGTTGGGAAATATTAAAGCAATACTACCACCTGCAAAAAGGAAAAAAATAAGTTTTACTAGCATGGAAGTATTCTGTCAGCTGATTATATATTGTTTGCTATGTAAAACTGAGCATCATATATACTAGAGCTTTGACATGACATACAAAATCACATTTTGCACATTCAATCATTGCTGTGTCACTATAAATAATTCACACATGGGGAGTAATGTATACAAACTGGAGGAACATAGATTTAAACCTACAACTCTCATCTAAGTTTGAACAGCAACTTTGTCACCTACTTAACTAGCTAATCCATCTTGGTTGTGATTGCATGGATTTATTTAGCTTAAATAACTTAACTGTATGCCTATGCAGCGAAGATGCAAAAACATGGACCGGGACCTTTAAAATAAAATGCCACCTTTATGTACGTGCTGTGCATTAGAAATAAAACACCATGCATTCCTAACTGAATGTCATCACATCAATCACAGCACTAACCAAAACCTATAACAGGGTCTCAGGCAGTGCAATAGAAACTGTGTATGCACTTGACAAACATATATAGACAGAAAAACATGTGCATCACTGCTGACGCATGTATCACCATTTAAATTATGTAGAAAGTCAGTCAATGTTAAAGTACAACTGAATATATTGTGCCAGTAGGGATGTACAGCTAAGCTATATACGTATTGGCAATGACATACACATGAAACCACGGTGACAGAACTGGGATGTGTCCAAAATCTTTGTGGATAATGGAAGAATTCATAGTCATCTGTGAATTAAGCAATATAGGCATTAATGCACCACTTGCATACCTGATGTTTAAAAATGCTATATTGCAGGGGTTCCCAAAGTGTCCGCTGTGGCACCCTGGGGTGCCGCGGCTTCCTCACAGGGCCGCCGCAAACTAATAAGCTTAGCTGCAAAATAAACCGCGAACAGCTCGTGGTTTATTTTGCAGCTAAGCATATTAGTTTGCAGCGAACTAATTCTAGACCTACACTGTAGCTTTTTAGCAGAACTAGCATCAAGTATAGCAGCGGTCCCCAGCTACCGGGCCGTGGACCAGTACCGGGCTGTGGAGCACTTGGAACTGGGCCGTCAGGTAAGTGAATGCCTGCATGAGTGTGTGTGTGTGTGTGTGTGTGTGTGTGTGTGTGTGTGTGTGTGTGTGTGTGTGTGTGTGTGTGTGTGTCTGCATGTGTGCATGAATGCGTGCATGAAAGCAAGAGTCTGTGTGTGTGAGATCGGGAGAGTGAGAATGATGTGTGAATGAATGCAGGAATGAATGAAGAAATGGCTGTGTGTGCGTGTGTGTGTGTGTGTGTGTGTGTGTGTGTGTGTTCGGGAGAGTGAGAGCGATGTGTGAGTGAATGCAGGTATGAATGAGGAAGTGATTGTGTGTATGTTTGATCGGGAGAGAGGGAAAGAGTGATGTTTGAGTGAATGCAGGTATGAATGAGGAAGTGACTGTGTGTGTGTGTGTGTGTGTGTGTGTGTGTGTGTGTGTGTGTGTGTGTGTGTGTGTGTGTGTGTGTGTGTGTGAGATTGGGAGAGTAAGAGTGATGTGTGAGTGAATGCAGATATGAATGAGGGAGTGACTATGACTGTGTGAGAGATCGGAAAAGAGTGATAGTGATGTGTCTGAGTGAATGCGTGCATGAATGCAAAAGAGACTCTGTGTGTGTGTGTTTGTGTGTGTGTGTGTGTGTGTGTGTGTGTGTGTGTGTGTGTGTGTGTGTGTGTGTGTGTGTGTGTGTGTGTGTGTGTGTGTGTGCGCACGTGGTTGTGTGTGTGTGTGTGTGTGTGTGTGTGTGTGTGTGTGTGTGTGTGTGTGTGTGTGTGTGTGTGTGTGTGAGATTGGGAGAGTAAGAGTGATGTGTGAGTGAATGCAGATATGAATGAGGGAGTGACTATGACTGTGTGAGAGATCGGAAAAGAGTGATAGTGATGTGTCTGAGTGAATGCGTGCATGAATGCAAAAGAGACTCTGTGTGTGTGTGTTTGTGTGTGTGTGTGTGTGTGTGTGTGTGTGTGTGTGTGTGTGTGTGTGTGTGTGTGTGTGTGTGTGTGTGTGTGTGTGTGTGTGTGTGTGTGTGTGTGTGTGTGTGTGTGTGTGTGTGTGTGTGTGTGAAGAGTGAGAGTGATCCCTGGCAGCAGCAGCAATGAGGTCTGTGTAAGTCTGGACCATACCAGTGGACACATACCTCTCACCCTCTTAGATCAAGAAATCTGGACAAAGCCAAAAATAGTGGGGGTACAAAGGCACAAAATAGGGACACTTTTAAGTACTGCTCTCACAAACTTAGAAAGTTGATAGAAATGCAGATTTTGCATTAGCATGAATTTTTCTGAAGGGTATGAAGTATGAAACTCAACTGTCAGTCATTATTTTCTGACTTCAACTTCAATGATTTGCCAGTGATTTGCCAGAAAACAACAATTTTATGAGGAAAAGGCCAAAAATATGAGGCAAAAATCTGGACATTCTGCAAAAATCTATACAGTTGAGAGGTATGCTGGACAGAGCCAAATAATAGGGACATATTTTAAATATTGCTCTTATAAACTTAAAGTTAATAAGGTTGCCATTAGGTTTGCTTACCTCTCAATCACAGTAGATCAGTGTTATGCTGTTAAGCAGAATGCACACTTTTTTATTTGGTTATTGTCTTTTTATTGAACTTTTGAGCTTTTCTCCCCAGATCTCCCAGTCCAATTGGGCAGCCTCGTTAAACAAATATCAAATAAATAAATAAATGAAATATGCACTTTATGCATGCCGTGGGGGGGGGGGGGTTGGCTTGGGAAAACCTGGATTCAGCAAGGGAGCCGAGAATTGAAAAAGTTTGGTTACCACTGCTATACTGCATAACTGAACAAGCTAGTATCTCCTATATCTGTTCTTAATTAGTCATTACTGAAGTATAAAAATAACATCAGTATTTGGACTCACATTTCCCCCTGAGACATTTATATTGGACTATTGTTTAATGGGTGATCCTAGGTGATAGAAAAATCACCCCATCATATAGGATTACTAAGGAATGTTTCTAGAATTTAATGAATAACAGAGAAAAGCATGGTCATTTGAAGCCTAAGCATTAATAGACGTTAATGCACCCAGTAATTACTGAATGACTAAAAAGCTATACTGCATATGTGAAGAAGCAATTACCTTACATATCTGCTCCAATATGTAATTTTCAAAATGAGCTACAAACACTCCATGCCAGGAATCAAACCCCAATAAATACCTAGGATATTTGCTTTGACTTAGAGATCAACAGTTTGAGCTAAGAGGCAGTACGAGTCTTAACAACTTACAGCATTATTTATATGGGATTATGATGTACTCCATAGTATAGCAGTAGTATGTGTCAGTGTTTAACTGTTTTACAGTATAGAGACTAGTAATGTATATCTGTATTACTCAGCATTCACACATACAGAAATATACTGTGTGATGCTTACCAAATCGTTACGGATAACGGAGAAATGCAAAGTTATCCAAGGCCTAAACACTATAGGTGTCAGTGAACACAGACATTCTATATAGTTATAAAAGATGTACTGTATACTTGCTAAGAAAAAAATGGCTTAAATTTCTTAGGTTCAATATCAACTACATAAACAGCAATATTTACAAAATAACTTGCAATGGGTATTGAACCCAAACATAGGAGATCATCAATCACTGTGACTCCTAGCTTAACCACTTGTACTAATTGACATACTGTAGCTGCTCCTTCCTGCTTGTAATAAGATTGTTTATGGCATATCATTCATAGCTGTATGTGTATAATGTTAAGTTCGTTAGTATTACTCTTATTACAATAGACGCCCATAAAGTCAAATTTAAAGAGTTCCATGAACACATACAGATAGGAAATACTTTCATTATGATGTAAGTGTTAAGGTATGGATTATGAAATTTACTGTGGGCATCTGCAGAATGGCATTGGACCTGTGTGACCCTACAGTGAAGATCCTCACTGTCCCTCCAGCGCAGGTCATTATGTCAGTGAAGAACTTGCACACCAGTCCTTAAAATCCCAGTCCATCACAGGTGCTCCTTTGCAATCCAGTTCCAGATCTTTATCATCGCAAAGTTCCTTGGACATGCTCACATCCTCTGCTGATATCCAGTATAGACAATGAGAATCTAGGTGGTCTCCTCCTCCATCCAGTTTGGCATCCTAACATACTGAAGCCTCCTCATGGTTGACATCTTCACTTCTGAAGCAAGAACTTTGTTCAAAAAATGCCTTCAGATAAATGCTAACTGAGATCCCATTCAGTTCACAGGTAGCAGTTGTATTACCAGTAAATGTATCCAAATCACATTCTAAAATCAGTGTATATAAGGTGGTCTCAAACAATTAGAGGGCACTGGGCACATGTCACAAATAGTCCCATTTACCGATGCCTGTTGGGTAGTTGTATGGTGTACCTTTTCATTACACTGAGCTATTGGTTAATGTGCCAAATTTCTAGAAGTTACGCAGTCGTGTGCATGTGCTATAGATAAAGCCAGAATGAAAAGGTGTCCGTAGTTCATTGCGATTAACCTGTACTGTCTCTGTTATGCTTATGAAGGACAATGAATTACGACTTTTCTGCAAGTTGTAAGTTTAATGCATAGTTTACAGATACACTTTGATGCTTAGTAAAATAGCAGTTGTTAGTACCTTCAATCTGAAATATAGAAAATGTGAGGATTGCTTTGACTCTTCACTGTTTACTGTGCTTATATGTAAAATACTGCGAGTGTGGTACAAGGGTTGTATGGTTGTCCTGTAGTTGTAATAATGTTCTTTATGACTGGTTCACATCCCACATATGAACTAAACAGATAACTTAATGGATTGTTACATGTGATAATATTGTGATATGTTATACATTTTTAATCATTGTTTTTCATATCCATTATGTTCTTAAATATGTAACAGTGATATACATGATAAAAGATTATTTTGCATAACTCATAGAGCAAGTAACTTGACAAATGCATGTAACATCATCATGTTAATTATCAGTCTCCGTAAATTATATAAAATGTGTATATAACACTGTCTTCCAGATGTCAAACTGAATTATGGGTGACAATTTTTCCCATTGTGAGAATGACATTATAACCGAGGCTCTGTGCCAGCATTGCTAAAGCCTCCTTGGAAGGATGAGAAATTCTGTCTGGAGGACTGAGGCTTGGATTGAACTGATTAACATGATCATTTGGGTTGATGATCACAATCAGTCACATGAGGCCTTTCATCAACATTGCTCGGACATGATCCTCCGTGCTGCTAACTAAGTACGCTGATATGAGAAGTTGAGGAATGCCATGGGAGGTGGCCTATTAACTCTCTCAGACGAGATTGAGATTTTCCTGGCATCACGTCATTTCACCAGTCATGATCATTGTATAGCTAGTGGATGTATTCAAGACAGTGTTCCAGGACATACATTTAAGTCATATCTTTAAAACCATTGCTGCATATACACTACCTCAATCTCTAATGGAATGTGCACATTTTTCATGTATTGCCATTTATTTTGTTCAGCAGCACAATTGTGCAAGGAATGTGGTCACATACATATTGTGTTAACAATGCAATACATACCTAAGACTTCAAGGAACACGTCATGTTTGTCTTCTCAATTGCATAGGTTCATCAATATCTGCACAGCATCAACCCATGCCATTTATCTCCATATACAATTATTGTTATCCATAGCTGTCTCTGTCACCTGTCATAGCAGTGGATTATGCTCACATGCTGATTTGTTTATGCCATTTTATATTATAGACATATCATCACAAGATGTGGCCCTTGAAAATGCATCTACAGGCAGGTCAGGTATGGTTGGCCGCCTTGTATATGGGGTACAGCAAATTTAAACATAACTGTAATATATGTTATTCAAGATGCTTTTGCTTTTTTCCAGCACTCAGGAACATCTGGGCAACATGTTCACCGTTTATCATGTTAGTTTGTACTGTATTTGTCATGTGTCTTTGCCTACAGTCATTACTGTGCAGTATTCCCACATATTGATGTTAGCATGCCTTATCATCCTACAAGATCTACATTATGACTGCTGATACACTTCCCAAACAGGGATGATATAAATGTTAAGACATTCCATATGTTTAATACATGTCAGCATGGATGAACATGTCTGGGCACTTCCCAACTACTGTTTTTCACCACCTGCCTACAACAGTAGCAGCCTTCACATCAGCCTCAGCCAAACGGTATGTGTCTCTAGTATCTTGTGTGTGTTATACTTCTGTTTGAATGTGGCATGATGGTTCTTATTTGTTTACTGATGATGTATTAGTGAATTTGTTTCTTCATGACAGATTCATTTCAAACCTCATCTCTGGTGGTGGACTCCCATCAAGACATGTTAGGTATGTTTTACTATTTTATTTATTCCCAATTATCAGTCATGTGCTGTATGTAGTATACATGAAATCTCTCTGTTATATAGTTTCCATGAACCTCACCCAGGCAATATGTCTGGTAAGTCCATATCCCCATTAACATTGTAGTTATACAACTGGCTCATATATCATTACCAGGCTACATCATGTATTTTTTGTGCATGTAATTAACCTGTGCATAGGCACCAGAACCATAGACCGAGGGGGAGGGAGCACCCCTCCACACTTTTACAGCTGTAAGACCTATAGGCGGACTCATGTGTGCGAACATAAATTGAAACACAAGTGCACAGAACCTGCTGCTGCATTCCTGATTATTTTATCTGTTCCCCCAAGAGTGTCCTCCATTCCGTTTGGCTGAGCTGAGGAGTTACTGGAAGGAAGCTCCATTAATGGCTGAGGTAAGGAGAGAGATTTTACAGGCTGAGCTGAGGTCCATTATTATTTCTTATTTACAGGCTGAGCTGAGGTCTGGTCCGTTGTTATGCTGATTGCAGGAGAGAGATGTTTACAGGGTTGTTATTATTTCTTGTATTTCTTGATGTGTGTGTGTGTGTGTGTGTGTGTGTGTGTGTGTGTGTGTGTGTGTGTGTGTGTGTGTGTGTGTGTGTGTGTGTGTGTGTGTGTGTGATGCCCCAGTTAGTTATGGCTGGTAGTTAGAATTACTTGGGCTCAAACCCTGTACCTTATGGACACGAGCCTGTATTCTCTACCCATACCACCACTTGTGATCCGGGGACTTTAGTCTGTTCCTCTTAAAATGTGTGGTTTTCTGGCACATCAGTGAGAATAGAATTCACTAAATCATGATAGCCCTGACTTTTTTGGAAACACATGGTAACACAAATCACTATTTTAGCAACGTTCTAAGATTATACAGGCAATATTTAAAATATGTCCCTGGTTTTAGGCCTTTGCCCCCCCCCCATATAAATTTTGCCTTTTTCCAGATTTCTTCTGCTGTGAAATTGAGAGATTTAGTTGTGTCAAGTGGATGGTGCAGTAGTAGTGTCGTCACCTCACAGCAAAAGGTTTTTGGTTTGATTCTTGGCTGGGGTGCCTCCTGTGTGGAGTCTGTATGTTCTCCCTGTGTTTGTGTGGGTTTCCTCTGAGTGCTCTGGTTTCCTCCCATGTTACAAAGACATCTGTCTGGAGCATTTCTCCCTGGGCCTCTACTGAAAATTGGCTTTGTTCCAGGTTGGACTTTCCTGGTAAACAAATGTTAAATAAATAAAAAAAATTGCTGAGAGCTTCAGGGGAAGAGAAGTTTAGTGCTGCTTATTCAGAGTCTGTTTGCATTGTTAGTAGCACAGCAGGTAGTAGCCTTACTTTTCATGCAGAAGGCTGTGGGTTCTACTCCCACAGTATGCAGATGGATCACTGATACTGTACTGTGTTGTACTTTAAAGGGAGTGGATGCTGTAGTCCTGTGAATGTCCTCCTTTGGAGGAATTACCTAGTAACGATGAACCTATCAGTTTGCCATCCATTTCCTATTCCAATATTACTAGCTTATCATTTTTTAATGTAACATAGTCAATTTATTCTTCAAGGGCAACAGCCACTTTATTTGTAGATGAAACAATGAAATACAAAGTTGTTTCCTAGCAGCAACCTCTTTGTTAGTTAGAGATAGGTGACTTCTGCAGAGATTTTGCATATTTACTGATACTGGTGGATTGTAATGACAGACGTCTGAGTGGCCTTTTATGGTTGAAATTTTCTATAATGGGTAGTTTTGTCATTTGGTCATACATTTTGTTTCATTGCTTACTAGAAGTCAGTTCAAAACTACAAATTTAAAACACAATCTAACAACTGGTGCTGTATTATACAAGGAATATAATTTAATACAATCAGGAAGATGAATCAAAGAATGCATAGATGTATGCATGACCCTAAAAAATGTGTTTGAAAACAGCCCAGAGGAAAGTGTGAACGGCTCAAAATCATGGGCAAATTTTAAGCTTTACTCTTGTTACCAAAGCAATGGATGAAGGTAAAACAGTTCACACCACATTACCTTGACCTGGCCAAGCCTTTTGACACACTACCCTACTCAGGTGTAGTACAAAAGATGAATACTGTAGGAGGAGCAAACACTTGCTTCACTGGCTGGATTGCCAACACTTAATCACAGGATGCAGGAGATCAAAATAGGGGAAGAGACCAGACACCAATGGAGTTCCCCAGGGTTCGGTGCTGAGACTTTTTCTGTTTGGCATATACATCTCAAAAGTAAAAGGAAATACCAACGGGCTTTGGCTGGCTAAGTTTGAGATGACTGCAAGCTAGGAGCAGTTATTGAATACCCAAATGACTTAACCGTCATGCAGGAAGGTTTGTCCCAAACAATAACTGGAGTCAAAATCATGACAATGCCCTCTGAGAACTGACCCAGTTGTTTGGCATTTGGGATCTTGTGTGTACAGTGACCTAATGTTTGACCAACATGTGCCCAGGGTCATAAGAAAGCCTTTCTATATTGCACAGCTTATAAAAAAATTGATTGTGACTAGATCTAGAGATGTTGTTGTCCCCTTTTACAAAGCTGTCATTAAGTCAATCATTTTGTATAATGCCCACTTTGGCATGTATCTGTCCAGCCCCATGCAACAATTGGAATACCTTCAGAGATACCTCACTTAAAAGGATACAAGTACTAAACAATAGGCCTTCCATGGACCACCTCAAAGATTTATTACTATACTCAGTATCCTACAGAGTGCTTAAAGGTGACATGTCTGGCATACAAGGCATCCTCTGACCTTATACAGATGGATCTACTGAACATCAGCAAGTCAAATGGCATCAGAAATACTCAGTCCAGGTATCTAAACTGAATGTTGTGGAGAGGTGGATATATACCACAGAGGTTACCACTGTTCCAGAACAGACTATCCATAAAAATAAAACAAAGCTCATCTGTCCATATTCAAATGCAACTTTGATCTAAGGATGGGTAATAGAAAATGTACTCCAGGATTGCCCCTCATGCCACTAATAAATAGAGGTAGTTCCTAAATGCTATATCACTTACATGGGTCCCCTCAAATTATTTATGGAATGGTCACAGTTATTCTCACTAGGGCTAATATACAATTATCAGCCATGGGATAGGTAAGACCAATCAGAAAATGTTAATTCAAGAATCAAGCACCAAAAGGGAATTGGCTAAGCTTAAAAAGTCCTCCAAGTGAAGCTATGTTGTGGTAGTAAATAGTTATAAAAAATTGCCCTTTTTAGATCACTAAGTGCCCCTCTCACTCTCTGCCCCCCCCCCCGTCTTCAACAGCTTCCAGCGCCTATGAACCTGTGTCATCTGTCTCTTCATGTAGATCATTTACTGTCTGCCTCATCCAGTAGCCCATCCACTGATCTCATGATGGGATGGGATGTGGATCACTGTGATAGCACAGCCCTTGGTAAATGCTGGGTTTATTGTCTGTCCCAGAAGGGGACAGCCATGTGGATTATGCTGTAGCTTCAGATATTAAGGACAACGTGGCCAGACATTCTGATGATGTGATAACAGCTGCCAGACATGATGATGTCCATGAGCCATTGCCCCATGCAGAGTCAGATGTTGAGGGTGAATCTTCCACATGACTGAGAGGTACTGTCCATTGCAGGACATGTGCGAATGTTGCTGCTATGCATGGAAGTGTGTCAGAGGGTGTCCGCCTACTATTACAGGTGAATTAATGTTTTCAGTGATGTCATGGAGCTGACCTTCATACTCTTGCCAGTTGTGTAACACACCAGCTATCTGTGTTACACAAAGGTTAGGAGTGCAGACATGATGAGATCATGGCTACATTGGCTGCATAGCATGACAGTGTGTTGTCTGTTGCATGCATCATTGAAAGTCTTGTTACAGTAGTGTTAGAGCAGTGCCATAGTGCTAACCAGGTATTATATGACCTAACTGTAGTAAGCAGAGTGCCTTCAATGGGCAGAGGTTGACTCCTTCTCATTAAACCTACACTTGGCCATCGGACATCTATGCCTCTACTGCAGCATACACAGATATCTGCTGATAGCCACTCCTCTGTGTGCCTGGCAGGCATGTCAAGATGGTCAGATCAAAGTCATGTTACTTCCCATACTACACGTGCAAGTGTCACCACATCCAGCTCCTCCATTGAGCAACATGGACCAAGTGTTTACAGATGTGGCATGGGTGGCCAGGAATGTGGTGAAAGCCATCCTCATGGGCGCCCTATACTGCCTTAGTGTAACACTGACAGTTAATCCAGAGTGTGTCTTGTTGTGACCCTGTTCCAATAATGAACACCGCTGACAACTGACAGAGTAATGTGTCTATGGATGTTGACATAGTGCCCTTTTTAGGCAGTGTCTCAAGTACAAAATTCCAGACATAAGAACTCCATCTAAAAACAACCTCAAGGTTATGGTGCTAAACGCTAGGAGTCTTAACATGAAACTGCACTTACTAGAAGCAGTCCTCACCTTGTAAGATGCAGACATTTGTGCAGTCACAGAGACTTGGTTCAAGGCTGTGGAGAGCATCCTAGCCATAGCAGGTTACACCTCCTTCCACATGTTCAGACCACAAACTGAAGGTGTGAAAACTAAAGGAGGCAGTGTATCAATATTCATCAAAGATAAATGCACCCCCAGATTGGTTAAACAATATGATTCTCTGGTAATACTTCAGGTGCAATTAACTGTTGGTAGGACACCAGTTCAAGTAATTGCCAGCTACAGGACCTCCTCCATGAATCAGGACACCCACTGTGCCTATTTGGATCTACTTGAGACTATCAACATACTTCCAAACACCATGGTTTTGGGTGACTTTAACTACCCATCCATTGACTGGGTAAATTACTTATGCTCAAACTCACTTGCCCAAAGGTTCCTTGACTTCATTAACTCCAAAGCCCTGGACCAGCTGGTTGACACCCCCACAAAGGGTGCCAACATCCTGGATCTGGTGATTACCAATATGTGGGACCAGTGTAGCATCCCCACTGTGAGGTCTTCCCTGGAGCAATCTGACCACAAATCAGTCTTATTTGAAGTAACTATCACACCTGACTCCCCCTCCCCCCAGCAGCAACTAAACTAACAAACTTCTCCAAAGCAAATTCTAAATAGTGGTATAAATAGCCTCACTGCACCTACTCCGTCAGATAGAACTTGCAACTATGTCGAGTTCTACACCAGTGCTTTATACAAACACCTATATAACTGCATTAACTCGGCAGTACCTGATAGGACCAAAACAAGCTCCTCAAGGAAGAGCAAACCTGCTTGGTGGACAACTGCCATTAACAGGCTTTACAATAAGAGGAAGAAATTGCTATCTAAGACTAAGAGGGAGAGACCCTTAAACTGGAAACACTCCCCCCTCAGCTTAAACAAGCAAATAAGACTTCTTGTGAAGTCCTCCAAAGCAAACTATGAATCCAAATGAGCTTCCTCAAGTAAAGACAACCATAAGGCGTTCTTTAGTTACATCCGTAACCTAAAATGTAAGGCATAGATTTGTGCTAAACTGATAGTTAATGATACCACTTATACTGGGCCTGTGGACATAACTAACCTGTTGGCCAACAGATTCTGTGATAACTTCACTCCCCTGTCACTGCCACATGTACCCATGACATCCCTATCACCTGTTCCGTACCTTGTATCTCTAAAGAGCAGGTCATAAATGCCCTCTCTAAGGCCAAAAACACAGCATCTATGGGACCTATTAATATCCCAGGCTACATGCTACATGGGCTCCAACAAGAATTAGCAACACCATTGGTTACTCTTTTCAGTCATAGTCTAAGCACCAGCTTTTTCCCAGCTGAATGGAAAATGGCCACCATTATTCACTTGAACAAAGGTGGTTCTTCCACCGACCCCAGGAACTATAGACCTATTAGCCTGACTAGCCTTATCTGCAAGGCCATGGAGTGAATCATCATGGACCTTATCAACAAAGATATAAGTAATCTCCAAACACTTGACCCTACTCGGTTTGGATTTGTCAAAGGGAGATCATGCCGGTTAAACCTAGTGGACTTCTTCAGGACATTCACCAAGGCCCTGAATGAGGGTAAATCTGTGCATATACAGCCTACCTAGCCAAGGTGGTTGACACTATCCCTCACTCAATCATCATTGACAAACTCACCCAGCTAGGTATCAACCCTTATGTCATTAGATGGTTTGCTAACTGGCTCACTGATAGAACCCATGTAGTCAAAATAGGGGAATCCACCTCCACAAACAGACCTGTAACCAGTGGTGTTCCACAGGGATTGGTCCTGGGTCCTGGACTGTTTGGAATCTATTTCTCCAAAGTACAAGCAAAAACTAAAGGTCTGTGGCTGACAAAGTTTGCTAATGACTGCAGATTGGGAGCGGTCATAGAATCTTCAAATAATGTCAACATCCTACAGGAGAGTGTTACACAAACAAATGATTGGTGCCAAAGTAATGGTCTTAAACTCAATGGAAAGAAATGTATTATCATCCCTTTCGGTAAGGGTGATGTTCCTGCTAACTACCACATTAATAACAACACCCTAAGTATGCACTCAGTGGTGGGAGACCTGGGCACACAGGTTGACAGCAACCTTTCCTTTGATCACCATGTCTCCACAGTGGTAAGAAGGGCATTTTATATTGCTCATCTCATAAGTAAGGCAATTGCCTCTAGAAAAAAGAAGTTATGACCTCCCTGTACTGTTCCCTCATCAGGCCAATAATTGAGTACAATACCCCTTTTAGTATGTACCTTTCCAAGCACCTGCAGCAATTGGAGAAACCACAAAGATTCCTCACAAGGAAAATTCAAGGTCTTCAGCATCTGTCCTATGTGGATCATCTGAAATCACTTTCACTTTATTCTGTTTCATATATACTACTCAGGGGTGATCTCTGCCTTGCATATAAGGCAGTCTCTGACCCTGCTTTATTGGAAATGCTGCATATCTGCAAGTCAAATGATACATGGGTTACTCGCTCTAAAGACCTTAACCTGGTATGTCACATTAATAGAACCTGCTGGTTGGACAGATTTGTCTCCCAGAGGTTACCATACCTTTGGAACAGACTCCCACTTCATGTCAATCAGAGCACCTCATTGGCCCACTTCAAACTCAGTCTGGACGATTGGATGGGTAACCGTAAATTCATCCCAAGGGTTCCACCTGTGTCCCTCTTGAAAAGGGGCAATAGCTGCTGATTGTGGAAATAAGGGTAGAATGTGGCAAAGCTTGTAAGGGCCGTAGGGCCATTAGCTTAGTAACTTCCTATGATCCTATGACATGTCTGATACAATAGAATGTTCCTATATATGTTTTATGACAGTATGTGAATAGATTCATTTGTAAGTATGTATTACCTGATTGACATTGACATATGTTAGCGATGGTATTGACAAATGCAGTATGTGTTGTCATGCTTTTATATTTGTATCTTTGTTAGTGAACAGATACAATTGTTTTCCTTACAGTTTGCCTTATTGTCTGCCATTTACACATGCACAACTATGCTTCTGTATGCATACCTGTGTCACATATGGTATTTTAATGCAGTCCTGCACATGCCTAATACCAGAACTAAATACCTTTCTGTGTATCTATTTCCATTTTAAACCTCCATACTTACTTGAAATTCCCATCTGTGCCTTCCCATATCTGACTGAATCTGCACACAGATGTATATATACATATGTTGCTGTATTAACAACATGGATGTATGTTGCAGGTGTGTTGTGGGGTCAATGACATTACTGTCCTGCATGTCTGCACATACATTACATGGAAATGACCCACATTGCAGTGATACCATGTGTAGGTGAAGCAGCACTGTTATTGTGTGGCCAGTGTTTTTGTGTATGTATATGCCTATGCATTCTCATCCATGTCATGGATTGTGCCTACTGGATGGGTAATGTTCTATGGTATTATTCTGTATGCTAATATCCTTTGACTGGGCAGTGGGTAACTCAGTTGTGCACACCTCCTGCATCCCACACATGTGCCTGTGTTGATGTACTTTGCAGATGGTCTTTCTGAATTACTGTTTTCTCTCAGTGTTTTGTAAGTGTTCATACTGGTATACATTAAGATTAGGTTATGCATGATGTTCACTGTGTACAACTATTTATTTATTTATTTGCAGCTTGTTTGCCACAGTAGTCCAACTGGGCCACAAGGAGCCTGTTTTCAATGGAGTCCTGGGGAGAAAAGCTCCAGAAAAATACAAATACATAGTACACATTGTACATTTACTTTACAGATTATCTCATAGGAATACAAAGGAAATATAATAAGAAAAGGTTAACAATGACAGAATACATCAGTATAGTTTGTAAAACAGCAATAAAAAACACTTTTTTTACACAAAAGTAGCAGCATAGGGTAACTGTTAAGTATTCGGTCAAATAGTTCAATAGAGCTGTGGAATTCTAGGAGGCAGTGATGGCGTAGTTAGTTCTAGGACAGTAGGAAGTGGTAGGATGGGAACAGGAGCACTTCCATTGTGAAGTTAGGTGTGAGTGCAGCAAGGTTTTAAATGAGGAGAGACTGCTGGTGATGCAGACAGGAGATGGCAGAGAATTCCAGAGGCGTGCGAGAGAGAAGGACATTAAGTGATTCCCAGCTGGATGTGTGGATTTGTGCAATTTAATTAGTTTTTGGGAATTAGATCTTAGAAGTCATTCTGGTTCATGCATTTCAAAGGTAGTTGCTAGGGAGAGACAAAGACAGGGGTTGTAAATGAGTTTCTGTGTTTGGCTGAGTTGGGTATAAGTGAGGAGGTTAGGTAGCTCAAGCCAGTTTAGTTGGTGAAGAGAATTACAATGGTGAGAAATGCCTCTGTGACCTGCTGCAAATTTTGATATCTTGTTATAGCAAGAGGAGAGTTTTGTTTTGAGGGAGGATTGCAGGTTGGTGAGGATAGATGCACCATATAGGAGGGATGGGATGAGACAAGTATTGGCTAGTATGAGCCTAGTGGAAGGAGAGATATAATGATTATGGCAGTATAGCATACCAAGTTTTTTTGTGGGTTTTTTATATTTACTTGTAAATGTTTGTTGAATTTTAGTTGATCATCTATGAGTACTCCTAGTAGTTTAATGTCAGAGACTATTTCTAGGGGAGTATTATTTTTGCTGGTAATTATAAATGAGTATTTATCTAGAGAGGAGGTTTTGGAGGCAGTGAATAACATAAGTTTAGTTTTGGTTGCATTAGGAGCCAGTTGGATGTCTAGCATCTATTGATCAGTAGAGGAGAAGGTGGTTTGGTTAAGCTTATTTAGAGTGGAGATAGAAGGGGAGGAGCAGTTAATAGTAGAATCTTCGGCATATTGGATGAGGCTGGAGTTTGGAATGGCTTGGTAGAAGTTGTTAATGAATATGTTGAATAGTAGGGGGCCTAAAATGGAACATTGCAGGACACCTGTGGGAGTATTAAGGAAGGGTGAAGTGGCTTTATTCCATTTGACTGTTTGTTGTCTAGTTGTGAGGTAGCTGGAGAACCACATGGTACAGGAAGGGGATAGGTTTAGTTTGAAGAGTTTATTAAGAAGCAGGTTGTGGGAAATAGTGTCAAATGCCTTGGAGAGGTCGAGGAGAAGGGTGGACATGAAATGGATGGAATCACGGGCTTTGTTAATTGTTTCAAGGAAGGAGAGGAGAGCAGTGGAGGTGCTATGACCGGGTCTGAATCCATGCTGTGTGTGGGTAAGAAGCTGGTTGTTGATAAGATAGGGTAAGAGTTGTTGGTGGATACATTTTTCAAGAAGCTTAGAAACAGAGGATAAGATAGCAATAGTGCAGAAGTTTGGAATGTCATTATTATTACCTCCTTTATGTAGAGGAATAATAAAGACTTTCTTCCAGAGCTGGGGGACCTGGCTTTCTGAGATATACCAATTAATTAGTATGCTGATAGGGAGAGCAATGGCTTCTGTGGCTTCTTTTGGAAAGTAGGAGGGAATTTCATCAGGAGCACTGGAACCAGGTTTTAATTTTAGGAGAAGTTTTTTTATGGTGGATATAGAGATGGGATTGATAGAGAAAGGTGGAGGTTGGGGGCAAGGGATGCTAGGGGAGGAAGGGATAGGTGCACACTGAGGAGGGGTTGTAGAGGTGTTGGTGAATGATGATGTTAGCTTGCTTATGGACTCTGTGAATAAAGAGTTAAACTGGGTGGCTAAGTCCATGTCAGAGGCATTTGGGTTGGGGCAAGGGTTTTATTTTTTTCCTGGGTTGAGGACAGATAAGATTCCTTTCCAAAATAGTTTGGGATTGGTGTTGTGGTTGGTTTGGAGAGTGGAGAAATAGGCTTTGTGGTCTGAGGTAATACATTTTTTTACTTTATTTTGTAGTGTTTTATATTCGTTTAGGGTGATAGTGGTTTTATTTTTATGGTAACGTGTCCAGGCTTTGTCACGGAGTCGAATGATAGCTAAGGTGTTTTTGGTTAACCAGGGTACAGGGTTACTTTTTATATGTTTTGTTTTAGAGAGGCAAAGGAGTTGAGCAGGTATGTGAAAGTAGAGTTAAAGTAGGAGAGAGCATTGTCTAGGGGAAGAGTCTTTAATGGGTTCCAGTTTGTGCTTTTAGTGCATTTGAGAAGGTTTCAGAATTGAAGTTCTTTAGGCAGCGAGTGGAAATATAGGTGTGAGTTAGTTGTATGGAAGAGGGGAGACGGAGGGCAAAAGTGAGGAAGTGGTCAGCTAGTGGGTCTCAGAGAATACCACTATCAGAGATATAGTGAGGATGGGATACTAGAATCCAGTCTATTGTACTTCCAGTAATGAAGTTCTTGGAAGGCCTGGTAGTGGAATTGATTAGTTGTGTAAAGTTATATAAGTTAATATTGAGTGAGTTGGTGGGAGATTAGATTGTGACCCAGTTTATGTTCACGTCTCTCGGGATTATGGTTTTGTGAGTAATGTTGGTAGAGACCCAGGAGAGAATATCTTCAAGGGATGAGATATTGTCACCAGAAGGAATATAGAGGGAGAGAACAAATATGAGTTTGTGCTTGTTAAGGTGGAGTAGGGCTGGTATTATTTCTGCCTTGCCAAATTTGGGAAAGGGTTTGGTATAGGGGTGACTAAGAGGGATGCCAAGTAAAGGAGTGTTACACCACCCCCTTTTTTCATGTTCTGTTATTCCTTAACACATGGTAGTTGGGAGGAGTTATTTCAAAATCTTGTATGTGGGGCTTAAGCCAGGTTTCTGAGATGGAGAGAATATTGGGCTGGTTATGTAGAAGCCAGGCATGAAGGTTTGGAACTTTGTTACATAGCCTCTGAGCATTTAGAGCTGAGATGTGGAGGGGTTTGCCTATTGCTTGAGGGGTGGGGATGGGGTTGGAGGTTGGATTTGGTGTGGTAGAGGGGCCTGGGTTTGGGTGGACATCCCTGGAGAGAAGGCTAGAGATAAGATAATGGATGAGGTATTTCGTTTGTTTGGGGGTATAGTATACAGGTAGAGAGTTTTGTGGACATTAGACTGGTGTAGTTGGGAAGTGTTTTTAGAGTTAGGTAGGAGTCTATAGGGGAAGAGCATGCTAGTGTTGAGGGGGTAGAGAATGGGAGATATAAGGGTAACAGTAAATGTGTACTTTGTAGCGGATGTGGTAATAGTGTGAAATGGGGGGAGTGGTTTGCATTAGTAGGTTGGGTGATATAGTTTAGGTAAGTTAAGGTAATTAGAAGTATTATTTGAGTAAATAGGGATAGAGGTTTGAGGGTCATGATGTTGGTTATTAGAGTAGAAGTAAGTGGTGAGTTAAGTTGGGAAGTTAGTTTATTTGAGTAAGAGATTATGGTTTAGGTTAATTGGTTGTTTATCAGGATAAGTTGTGTTTGACATTAAACTCTGAAGGGTAGGCTTACTTTAATGGGTGAACTATGGGAGGGGATTTTGGGGGGGTATGGTGGGTAGTTTGGATTGGACTGTGGAAGTGGCAAGGTTAGTATAAGTGTAGGGGTATTGGGGGGGTGGAATTTGGGGGTAGGGAATGAAGCAGGTAGAGCCAAGGGAAGAAAGAATCAAAGGTCAAAAAAAAAAAAAAAAAAAGCAATCAGTGGAGTGGAAGGTAAGTTCAGAGGAAAATATGCAAGGGGGATAAGGGATGTTCTAATGGGTCATTTCCATTAGCTGTGCTGCAGTTGTGGGGCAAAGTTAATATTGGTTGACGGTCATGACTTAAAGGTATGTGTCAGGCACTGCCGTGTTGCCTGAGGTATGACTTGTGTTCGAATCCTCCATCACCCTCATCAATTTCCTCTACCTCCTGTGTCCTCAAGAGCTATTGAATGTCGTCTTCAGACATCTGGTGTTCTTGGGGTAGATCACCCACACCTGTCACTGACAAGTCATCACTTTTTCTGTTAACATGTTGTGTAGCATGGCACACACACTAATCATCTCTACTCCCTTCTCAGGTGCTTATAGCAGTGCATACCCAGATGTGTCCAGACATCTGAATCTGGATTTCAGCACACCAAACACATGCTTGATGATGTTTGTTGTTGCAGAGTGTGATCTATTATATGCATCCTCAGCAGGGCTGGATTGGGCTCTATATGGTGTCATTAACCACAGCTCTAGTGGATAATTATGGTCACATTTTGGTGGAAATAGATGATATGTTGCCATCATGTGCATTGCTGACAGGTTTCGGTCTGTTAAAAGCATAGCTTAGGTAAGTTCCTGTACTTACCAAGTAGTAGTCCCTCAGATATTTCACCATTTTGAAAGGAAGCGCTTAGATCACTTTTTCACCATATAGCAGCATTATGTACACTCCCAAGGTGTGTCACCATTATGTTTGTTATGATGCCATCTGCTATGCACACCACCTAGCAATTAAGTCATGGCCACCCCTTTCTATTTATGTAAGTTTCTACTTTAGGTACTGCAGGAGTCTTGACAGGAATGTGGGCACAGTCTATTGCACCAAGTACACAGTAGAAGTTGGCAATGGCATAGAAATGATACATAACATTCCTGCTGTCTATGAACTTGGCTGGAAAGTGGATGTACTCATCCACATTGATGAACATTGCTGCCTGGAATTTGGAGGGGATGTGACTGGCAGCTGTCTGTGGCACTCCTACTGCATCTTCCATATGCTGTTGAAATGTCCCTGATGTCAGTATAACTAGGATCAGAAATACTTTGGTTTTGATAGTTATGGGTGTACTTCTCAAGGTACATGCATAAATGCATGGGGCACACATGTTACATACAGCCTGCACTTGCTTTCTGACTACTCGATACCTTTTGATTATTTCTTGATCAGAGAGCTGGCTTAGAGGTAGTCTGTGTCAGTGTCTATCTGGCTGCCTTCTAGAATGTATTGCTAGATCTTTCTCTATGGCTGTCGGTAGGTTTACTATCATTTCCTCGAAACAACTTTATTCAAGTGTGCAGATGCCCAAACCACATGTTCGGAAATCAGAACAAACTAAAAAAATGTTGAAAGGCAGTATATCAGAAAAGTCGAAATCTCGAACATGTCGACTTTACTGACATGCTAACTTCCATTCACCAATAACTAACATGTTTGCAGCGGGGCAAGCCCCCCTCTGCACTCCCCATGTGGGGGGTTGCACCCCCACCCCCCTACTTATATATACAAACTCCGAGATTGCACTACAGTGAGGGAAAGGGTACATTCCCGATCCCCACTATAGTGCGATCGGCATCACAATGTTGAACTTTACAACAGTGAATGATGTATTGCATTCACTGTTGTAAGGTCCGACATTGTGGAATTTCGTTCTTCTGGTGTGTGAAACGGTACTTTCGCACATATGTAAATCGCACAAAGTGCGATCGAAAAAATAACAATAAACCCTATCAGCTTAGCATTTTTTTCGAAATGGTGTGGATTCCGCAGGATTCCAAAACAATTAACTTTCTCTGATGGTAATAAACATAGCCTCTGAAGAATTGTTTCATAAAGTTTTTGGCGAAACACTTTGTTGCATTTAAGTTGTGTTGGGCGTGCTCACTGTGTTTTAGATTCCAGAAGGCATGAGTGGATTCCATAACTATCTTACACTGAACAGACAATTCCTGCAGCTTGATTAAGTGTACTTCATGGAACTGCATCCATCCACTGTTCATGTGCTGAAGTCTTCCTTCAACGTGCTACACTGTCTGCAACTTTCTTTTGGAATCCAACCCATAGCTATACACATATAAATATGAGCAATCCAGCTACCTGGTTTGGGAATAGAACCCATAGCTTTCTGCACCAAAGGTGAGTGTACTACCTTTGAACCACTGACAGTACTGTATGTCAGCTCTGTACTCTGTTAGACACCCTCGGTCAAGTCATGCAAGATCAATGTTTGGTGGCTTTGTGGAGTTTTCCCTTTGGCCACAGTTGTGTGACTGTTGAGTGTATATATTTAAGTTTGGGAGTGTGGGATTGAAGGCTCCCACATAACTGAACCATTTCTAGTACATTTTGTTTTAAGCAGTTTACCATATGCAAATGGATATTGTATGGTTTGTGATCGGTGACTTTCGATATTATCTTTACCAATGTTTTGAATCTCTGACATGCTAGAAACTGATATTTTTTCAATGTAAATGCATGTTGATCATTCATAATATACTCGTGTATACACACAACACGCACACACACATACACACACACACACACACACACACACACACACACACACACACACACACACACACACACACACACACATGCACGCGCACGCATGCACATGAACATATACAGAAACACATCCACACAAATACACACACACATACATAGATATGTATATCCACAAAAGGAGGGGGAGTATCCATAGTTATCAAAGATACCCACACCTCCAGGTTAGTGGCACTGCACGAAGCATCAGAGAACATCCATGTGCAACTAACAGTGGGCAAAACTACCTTTCAGTTTCTAGCCTGCTACAGACAACCCTCCCAAACACAGGAACCTCACTCAGCTTTCCTGAGAACACTGGAGAGTATGAAGGTCTCTCCAAACACCATTATATTGGGTGACTTCAACTACCTAAACATTGATTGGGAAAACTACTCAAGCCCAAACACCCTCACCCAATGGTTTCTAGAATTTATAAACTCAAATGCTATGGAACAACTGGTCACCACTCCCAAAAGAGGGGAAAACATATTGGATCTGGTCATCACCATCAAGGGGTCTCTATGTTCCACACCAGAGGTAAACCCCTCATTGGTAAGATCAGACCATAAACTAATCTCACTGGACATCCATATTCCATCCCCAACCCTAGCCAAGGATACCACGGTGAAGAACTTCTCAAAAGCAAACTTCACACTTCTCAAAACCGAGGTGGAATCCTTCAAAGCCCCCGTGCCAGTGGAAAATACGGCCCAAAATGCAGAATCCTTTACAAAAGCATTCTATGGACACCTACAGGAATGAATGGAGCATGCTATCACAAATAAAACCAAGACTCACTCCTCCAAAGGCAGGAGACCTGTCTGGTGGACCCCGGCCATAAATAAGCTATACAACAGAAGGAGAAAGCTACTACATGATAGAGCAAAATCCCAAAAAGGGAAGGTGTCTCTGATCAGTACTAGCAAGAAACTATGATCCCTCATAAAATCATCTAAGGCCAGCTTCGAAAGAAAAATTGCACAAGACACTAAAGATAATCACAAGGCCTTCTTTAGTTATGTCAGAAACCTGGGAGGCAACTCCCAGATATGCTCTGAGTTAGTGCAAAATGACAAAAAATACACAGAACCCACAGACATTGCCAACATCCTGGCAGAAAGGTTCAGTGTTAACTTCTCCCCCCTTCCCCCCCAAAAGAGCAAATGTCTATCCCAACAGAGTGTAGCCTTCCTGAGATCACAGATACACAGGTGAGAGCTGCCCTCTCCAAAGCAAAAAACACAGCATCAGAGGGACCAGACGGTGTCCCGGGCTGCATCTTACACGAGCTTCAAGAAGAACTAAACCCTCATATAAAGTCACTGTTCAATCTCAGCCTTACTACAGGATATGTACCCAAGGAATGGTGTACAGCAACAGTGGTCCCACTCCACAAAGGTGGTGCCACAACAGACCCCGGAAACTATTGCCCTATAAGCCTGACTAGCCTGGTCTGCAAAGCTATGGAGCGTATCATCATGGAAATCATAAACAAAGACATTGGGAACCTCCAGACACTGGATCCTACCCAATTCAGCTTTGTTAAGGGCAGATCTTGCCTCTTGAACCTGGTCGACTTCTTTGAAACAGTTACCAAAGCCATAGATAAAGGGAAGGTAGTCCACACAGCCTACCTGGACCTCGCAAAAGCCTTTGATGCAATACCCCACTCGGGCATCATAAATAAGCTCACCAGCTTAAATATCAACCCCTGTGTCACAAGATGGGTTGCAAACTGGCTCAGGGATAGAACCAACATGGTCAGAATAGCAGGTGCCATGTCAGACTCTAAACCAGTTACAAGTGGCGTCCCACAAGGCTCAGTCCTGGGACCTCTCTTGTTCGGTATATATTTCTCCGAGGTACAGGCTAACACGGGTGGACTATGCCTGACCAAGTTCGCAGATGACTGCAAACTGGGTGCCGTAATCGACTCTTTGGCTGACACAAGCATCCTCCAAAAGGGTCTCACAGAGACGGATAACTGGTGCCAGAGCCATGGCCTAAAGCTAAATGCCAAAATGTGCATAGTCATCCCCTTTGGGAAAAACAAAGTGCCCACATATTACCAGATAAGTAGTAATCCATTAAGTATGGAAGAAGTAATTAGGGACTTGGGGACCCAAGTAGATAGCAATCTCTCCTTTGACAATTATGTTGCCAAAGTGGTTAGAAAGACCTTCTATATAGCCCACCTTATCATGAAAGGGTTCACATCTAGATCAAAAGAGGTCATTGTGCCCCTCTACTCATCACTTATCAGGCCCATAATTGAATACAATGCCCCATTTGGGATGTACCTTACCCGACACCTGCAGCAACTGGAAAGACCACAAAAGTACCTCACCAAGAGGATCAAGGGGCTCAAACAGATGCCCTATGCAGTTTGGCTAAAGAAACTCCAGCTCTACTCAGTTGCTTACCGCCTACTCAGAGGCAATCTGTGTCTGACATATAAAGCCATGTCAAACCCAGAATTAATGGACATGCTTCACCTCAAGAAATCTAAATCCCTTAAAGCTACATGCTCCAGGGACTTGAACCTCAGCACAGAAATAAATAGGACATGCTGGAGGGACAGATTCATATCCCAGAGGCTCCCCTCACTCTGGAACAAAATCCCAATCCATGTTAGGCAGAGCCCCTCACTGACCCTCTTCAAGAGAAATCTTGACGAGTGGATGGGAGATCGTAAGTTTACCCCTGGGATCTCTTCTGTGTTCCTGCTTGACAGAGGTACAGTAAACTAACCTTAAAAGGGCTACCTTCTGTGACCTACTATACAGAGGCACAGTCAACTAATCTAATAGGGTGGCAAAAGCCAAACACACTCTGGCTAGGCTTATAAATGCCCTAGGGCAGATAGCCTAGTATCAACCTATGAACCTATATTGGCGTGTGTGTGTTTGTGTGTGTGTGTGTGTGTGTGTGTGTGTGTGTGTGTGTGTGTGTGTGTGTGTGTGTGTGTGTGTGTGTGTCTGTGTGGTATATTAAAGGCAGGAGACAGTATTGGTCTTAGAAAAATAATGTATCACATTGTCCAAAAGTATCAAAATGCAGGTTCTTCCCAAGACAAACTTCTTATGCAAGTTTCATAATCAAATATTCCAAGGCCATTGAATCTTATAACTATTTACACTTTGCCAGTACCCACTGTCAGGCTGGACCACCTTTTCCAGGATGACCATATCTGTCAGTCCCAGAGTACATTTGTGAATATCCATCCAGTCATCTAGGTTATGTTTAAAGAAAGATAGCTTACCATGCAGCAGAAATTTATTCCAAATGTACTGAAGGTGCTGGTTTATAAAACTATCCCTCCACGGTGTTTAATTTATGTGTTGGTGCAGATTTAGATCCTTGGTTGTACTATTGTTGGAGCCATTGGACTTAGGAGATACAGAAGGTCCAGGACAACCAGGTCTCTAATGCACATTAAGAGAGACAGAGACCTCCCGCAAAAAGTCTAAATCATTGAATAATGGGACAGAGCTCTGAACTCTCTAGATAGCTCAGGGACTTTAGGCCTGTGATATTTTGGGGTAGCAACCTTTGGGGTTTTCTAATTGTTTGATATGTTTAGTGAGATATATCCCAAAGGGGTACTGCACTCAATAATTAGTCTGATCAATGCTCAGTATAAAAGAGTGATTACCTCTTTAGCCCTTAAGGATATTCCTTTTTGCAATTAGTTTTGCTAAATAAAAGGATTTACTGACTGCTATAGTCACATGATGGTCAAAAGAGAGGGACTTATCAACCCATGCATTTTTTATGTCCCTGACTACATTTGCATTTTGCAGTGGTGTGTTGTCTATATAGTATACAGTACGATGAGGGGAGGAGTCATCTACCAAAAGTGATCATATTAAACTTTTCAGCATTTAACTTGAGTCCATTTTTAATACACAGAGTTTATTAGGGAGAGTTCATGCTGGAGGGTTTGAGTATCAGAGTACAATCTAGAAAATACCCCCAGTTTGTAGCCATCTGCAAACTTTATTAGACAGAGGTCTTTTCTCTCTGCTTGGGGATCTGAGAAGTAAAGGCCATAAATGAGAGGGCTCACAACAGAGCAATGAGGGATAGCTCTGGTCAGTGTTATTCTGTTGACTTGCCTGCAACTTTCACTGTGCATGTTCTGTCTTTCTACCAGTACAGTAAATAATGCCATAAGACTACCCAAAACAAAAATCTTATGCCTTAAAAAAAAGTTCACAGCAATTGTCTTCAATACATTCCCATACAACTGAGATACAGTCTCTTTCAGTAGGGCTGTTGCTGTCTCTCTGAGCCTTTCAGTAGCTCTGTCTTCTGGACTTCTAAAAGCAGCAGCAACAATCCCCAGCTTCCCTGGCATCATTTTACAGGTCATTGCACTCTGATATGTTTGTCTTCCAAAGCCACTGCTCCTGACATCAAATGCCCCACCAAGAAGTGCAAAAAGCACTCTGACTGGGCTTACCTCTGCCCTCTTTTTATGCAGCACTATCTGTTTCATTATGCAAATCTGCTGTAATAACACAATAGTGTTACCTTTTTCCCTTAAAGCAACATTCTCAGTGTAATAATAATACTTCTGTGGTTAATACAACAAAAGTTCAAGTATGTTCTTAAAGAAATTTGTACTTTACTTTATTATACCATTTGTCAAGATCCACCTCACCATACTAAATGTACATATATGGATACACACATGCATATATATATATGTATATGTATATATATATATATATATACATATATATATATATGTATATATATATATATATATATATATATATATATATATATGTATATATACATAAATATATATATATATATATATATATATATATATATATATATATATATACATATATATATATATATATATATATATATATATATATATATATATATATATATATATATATATATATACATACATACACATATACATACATATAGATATATATATATATATATATATACATATTTATATACATATATATATGCATACCTATATACATACATATATATATATATATATATATACCTATATACATACATATACGTGTGTATATATATATATATATATATATATAATATATATATATATATATATATATATATATATATATTTTTTTTTTTGTGTGTGTATACATACATATATATATATATATATATATATATATATATATGTGCGTGTGTGTATATATAAATATATGCATTTCTAAAAGCTGGTATGGAAATAATGTTTTTGTGTTCAGGACTAAAGTAAGCACAGTAGAACCTTGGAGACAGATGAAGAATCCCAGGTCAGAGTACTGACAGATTTTTTTTTTGTTTTGCTCTTAAACTTAGAGTTGAGGGGTGCCAGCTCATTGATCATATTTGGCAATGAATGCAAGATGAGCCAGCTACAGGTCTGGTCAAACTGTTGTTTGCTGTTGTGCAATTCCTTTTGTAAATGTCAACTTGCAGACATTTTCTGAAATCTAATTCTGAAGCCAAGTTGCAAACATTCAGTATTGTAGTTCAAGTGGTGGTAATGGTATGTTGAAAATCTGAGTTCAGAACTTTAAGTTTTGATAAGAGTTTTGGCCATACGCTAAAAATAATGTTAACAAAAAGTGTGCATTACTCATTTAAATTGATTTTTGATGAGTGGGAGTAACTTTTTAACTGTGTAGAATTTTAGAATGACATTTTCATGGTAATCATTTTAAGGACCCTTCTGTCAAAATTGCTGTGTATTGTGGAACACTGCACAGTTTGGTTTGTAAATGTCACAACTGTTGTTTTGCAAACTGTATTCTGTTTCCAAGTCAGACAAATTCAATGTCATAGTTCAGGTTGTGGGGGTGCATAAATTATATGTAGAAAATGTGTTCAAAATGTTACATTTTGGGAAGAGTTGTTGGGATTTGATTAATACAGTTGGACCATACCTGTGAATCTCTTATTGCTATAAATCTGGACAAACCTAAAATAATGAGAGTGTGTGTATGTGTGCATGTGTGTGTGTGTGTGTGTGTGGGGGGGGGGGGCAAAGGCCCAAACATAGTGACAGATTTAAATATTGCTCTATTAAACTTAGAAATATACTAGATTAACAGATTTTGTTTTAGCAGGCATTTTTCTGAAGATTATAAGTCCATAGTTCTCAATGAATCGGGACAAATCTTAATAGACTAAGGGAGAAATCCAGAAATAATTAGGGACTGTTTTAAGATCGTATTACTGTTAACTTTAGACATTGACAGAATAATAGAATTTCAAATAATATGTTTTCTGAAGTAATAGAAGTCTATACCTCTAATTATTGTCATAATTTATTAAGTGTAATTCACTATCTTTTCTCCAAAAGTCACCATCTTTAGGATGGATTAACAGGTACTGAACTAAAATTTTACTGAAAATCAGGGAAAACTGAGGTCTGATACTGAAACCGAAATGTGTGCCATTATTTAGTGACAGCAATCCTGAGTGATTTGCCAGAAAACCACACATTTTTATGAGGAACAGAGCAAAAACATGAGACAAAAATCTGGACAGTTGAGAGGTATGAATCGGACTTTGGTTTCTTCTTATTTTATAGGCCATTGCAGACAAGAGAAAAATTGCTGCCAGTAGGATTTTTAATTTAGTGGATCCATGGCTGAACGTGAGGTCAAGGTGGTCTACACTAATTTTCTCCTATGCCATAAAATGGATTTTATGCACAATTAGTAGCAATCTGATTGGAAAGTGCTCCTTGACCGTTACACAAAAACATACAAGAAATTTGCTTGTTTTTTTTTTTCCTGAAAGAAAGCAAAGTATCCACAGAAAACTGGTACAGATAAGGGGGAAGCACTGTGACCAGTACTGAATCCGGGACCCTGTAGCTATGAAGCAGAGAGATCTTAACCACCAGGTTTCTCTTCTGTGTTCTATGTGGTGGTGCCCATAAAAACAATCATTAGCAGCTTGAAACCTTAACCGGCTTAATTAGACTGCTAGTCAAAACTTTTACTGTAAGTTTTTAAGCGACTTTTTAAAACTTTAACTGTAAGTCATGCCTCTCAGCAGGGCCAGCTTTGGTCATCTGGCACCTTAGGCAAAAGGGCTCCACAGTGCCCCCCACACCAACCGGTGCCCCCATCCTGGTCTACCTGCACCATCCAGATTACCTTTTTTTCCTTTTTCTTACAGTTTGTCTTACTCTTCATTTTTTCCTGTATTCATTCAACATATTTTAAAGAAACAATTTCTTTAGTACAAAAAAAATTAAAGAAATAAATACTGGAAAAGTGCCCCTGCTAGAGTGGCGCCCTAGGCGGCCAAATAGCTGGTATATGCCTAAGGCCAGCTATGCCTCTCTTAGATTCATAGGTAGGTACTAGGCTATTGTCCCTAGGGCCTATATAAGCCTAGCCAAAAAGGTACCCTGTCTTTCGCCATCCAAGAAAATTATTTTCTTGTGCCTGTTGAGTAGAGCCACAGAAGTGATCCCTGGGGTGAATTTCCTATTTCCCATCCAATCATCAAGATTTTTCTTGGAGTGCTAATGAGCAGTTTTGTTTGATATAGATAAGTAGTTTGTTCCAGAGTATGGGAAGTCTCTGGGACAGGAATCTATCCCTCCAGCATGTTCTGTTTATTGTGGTGACAAGGTTTAGGCCCCAAGAGCATGTAGCTCGGAGGGATTGGGATTTCTTTAAGTGGAGCATGTCCAACAGCTCTGGGTCTGACATACCTTTGTATGCTAGGCAGAGATCGCCCCTGAGTAGGCGATATGCGACAGAGTAAAGCTGGAGATTTTTGAGACTGTCTGCATAGGGCATCTGTTTGAGACCGGTAATCCTCTTTGTGAGGTATTTCTGCGGTCTTTCCAGTTGCTGTAGATGTATTGTGAGGTACATACCAAAAGTGGCATTGTACGCTATAATGGGTCTGAGTGACGAGTAGAGGGGAACAATGACCTCTTTTTTCCTGGATGAGAAACCTTTTGTGATGAGGTCTGCCACATAGAAGGATTTCCTGACTACTATGGTGATGTGATTATCAAAGGAGAGACTGCTGTCCACCTGTGTTCCAAGGTCTCATCACAGTTTTTGTGTTAAGTTTACTGCCGCCTATGTGGCAGTTCATGGGTACAGAGTTTTTACCAAAGGGGATGACAATCCACTTTTTGGCATTGAGCTTGAAGCCATAGCTTTGACACCAGGCATCTGTCTCAATGAGGCCCTTTTGTAGGATGTCCACATCATTAGGAGTTTCAATTATGGCTCCTAGTTTGCAGTCATCTGCGAACTTCGTTAGCCAAAGACCGTCTGTGTTAGCCTGTACTTCAGAGAAGTAGATACCAAAAAGGAGTGGACCCAGGACGGAACCCTGTGGTACTTCACTTCTCACTGGTCTGAAGTTGGATTTGGAGTCTGCTACTTTCACAATGTGCATTCTGTCAGTGAGCCAGTTGTCAACCCATCTTGTGACATAGGGATTTGTACCTAGTTTAGTGAATTTATCTATAATTCCAGAGTGGGGGATGGTGTTGAAAGCCTTGGCAAGATCTAGATAGGCTGTGTGAATGACCTTACCCTTGTCTACGGCTTTGGTGACTGCTTCAAAGAAGTCTATCTGGTTTAGGTGACATGATCTGTATTTTACAAACCCGAACTGGGCAGGGTCCAGAGTTTGGAGATTACCAATGTCTTTGTTTATAAGTTCCATGATGATACGTTCCATGGCCTTGCAGACCAGGCTCGTCAGGCTAATGGGGCGGTAGTTCCCGGGGTCCGTGGTGGCTCCCCCTTTGTGGAGTGGGTAACAGTTGCTGTGCACCATTCAGTGGGCACAAAGCCTGAGGTGAGGCTGTGATTGAACATGGTACTTAGGTGGGGTGCCAGTTCGCTCTGTAGTTCATGTAGAACACAGCCTGGTATGTTGTCAGGTCCCATGGATGCTGTGTTCTTGGCTTTGGAGAGTGTGGTTTTTACCTGTGTAGCCATGATTACAGGAACTTTGCATTCTTTCGGTATAGAGATGGGCCCTTTAGGGGGTGAGAGGGGGGAAAAGTTAGCACTGAACCTATCTGCCAGGATGTTGGCAGTATCAGTTGGTTCTGTATATTTAGTGCCATTGTGCTGTAACTCAGAGCAGATCTGAGTGTTGCCATTGAGATTATTAACATAGCTATAGAATGTTTTGTGGTTGTCTTTAGAATCAGTGGCAATTTTGTTTTTGTAACTAGCTTTGGAGGATTTTATGAGGGATCTCAGCTTCTTACTGAGGCTAACCAGGGAGTTCCTCCAATCATGGGATTTTACTCTTTTTTTGCAACACTTTCTTTCTTCTGTTGTAGAGTTTATGGCAGAGGACCACCAGATTGGTTTCATTTTTTTGCAGGATAGCATCTTAGTTCTGTTAGGGATAGCACGATCGATGCACTCGTGTAAGTGCTTATAAAGTGCAATTGTGTAGGATTCAGCAGTCGTACCTCTATTGTCCGTCTGCATGGGTGTCGTGAAGTTTGCCACTTCTGTCTTAAGAAGCGTGAAGTTGGCTTTGGTGAAATTTTTTACGGTAGTTTCCCTAATGGGGGGGTGGGGACAGGATGTGGATGTCTAGGGTGAATAACTTCTAGTCGGATCTGACCAATGAGGACTTGACCTTTGGTGTGGAACACTGGTCACCCATGTTGGTAATGACCAGGTCTAGGATATTGCTGCCTCTGGTGGGGGTGTGGATAAGTTGATCCAAGGTGCTGGAATTTATGCATTCCAGAAAACATTGAGCAAAAGAGTTGGTACATGAGTAGTTTTTCCAGTTAATGGTGGGGTAGTTGAAATTGCCCATTATTAGGGTGTTGAGTTGTACCCTAGTATTTTCCAGTGTATCTAGAAATAAGAAGTGGGAATCCTGGGACATGGTGGGGGATCTGTAGCAAGCTACAATTTGGATTGCGGTCTTGCCCAGAGTTAGTTGCACTTGGATAATCTCGGATGCATTATGCTGAGCAACTAGACTGGAGGTCTGGGTATCCTTAATAAATATGGACACTCCTCTGCTTTTAGTGTTTCGGTCCAGGTTAGGTGGCCGAAAGGTGTGGTATGAATTACAGCCTGGTAATGCACGGGTGCTCTTTGGCGCCTTGAACAAGGTCTCTGACACTGCACAGATGTTGATGTTCTCCATTTTAAGGAGTGCCTCGAGTGAGTGCCTTTTGAGGTTTAGACTTCTAATATTAAGTAACATTACCCTCAGATTTTGCTTGCTTGCACCTGTTACAGTGGTGAATTTGTCATTTGGACCTTGCCTAAAAAAGGAACTATAGGGGTGGCAAGAGCCTTAGCCAGTATCCAGAATCTCAAGGGCGACAGGTGCAGGCCATCTCTGGCAAAGCATTGTGGTCTGTCGATTATGTCATTCCAGGCAGACAGATACTGGATCCCCTTAGAATGATACCAGAAGCTTAGCCAATTGTTGAAGTCAATCATTTTGTCCTTGTACTGTGGTACCATTCTGTGTGATGGCAGGATGCTACTCAGGGCTAGGGTCATACCTGCCTGGGCTACAAGATCGGAGAGCTCCTCTATGTCTCTTTTCATGTAGTCCAGGGAGGTAAGTCTCAGGTCATTCACACCAACATGGACAATGACAAAGTCATATTTGTATTTGTTGTGGAGTGACCTGATTACATGCGTTATGTGGTGGATCCTTCCACCTGACAGGCAGCTGACAGTAACTTTCTCCTTGTTTAGCCTGGTGAGTGGAACATCAGGGTGCCTGACTATAGAGTCACCCATGACTAGAGTGTTGGGTATATTGTTATGCCTTATGGGCTGTGGTTGAGTGGCACATTGAGTTTGTGGGCTATGTGTCATTTGGGTTGTGTTGGGGGGTGGAGGTTGCGTGCATTTCTGCTTTGAAGGGCTCTGTTGCTTGAGCAGATTTTTATTGAGAGCCTCCGCGAATGTAGGTGTGTATTTTGTGTTTGTGTTTTGGTGGTGTAGGTTTTGAGGGACTATGTGATGTGTGTGTTGTGATGTAAGTCTTTATCTTCTCCTCTTGACTGTCTAGTCCAGTCTTGGGTGAAGAGAGTTTTGCTTCCAGTTTGGCTATATAAGTGCATCTTAGTCTTTTAGTATAAGAAATCTGGACAAAGTAAAAACATAGGGGGCAAAGACCTCAATACTGGGATCCATTTAAAATGCTGGACTTATAAACTAAGAACGTTGCTGGAATAATACGTTTTGCATTTACATTCCGCGAAGGCTATGCCGTCTGAAACTTAAATACCTGTCATTATTTATTGACTTTAATCCCTTCTGACCCCCCCCCCCCAAAAAAAAAAAAAAAAACACAAATTTTAAGAGAAACAGACTGCAAAAATGAGGCAAATACGTTGACACTTGACAACTATGTTGTTGATTAGATGTTGGAAGCCCTTGTCAATTTCAAGCGATCACGATTTGTAATATTTAGACATTATGTATAACTCATAGGCAAGTATTAGGCTAGCTGCCCTTGTGGGTTGTTTTAAATCTGGCTTATTTTCCTTTTAAAGGTGGGAATCAAACCATGCACCTTGTGCCTGTGACGTAACACTTTAACGGAGATACTTTGAACACAATGAAAGCACTAATGACTTATGTGTGCAATATACACCGTTAGAATAACCGAGTAACACTTCAGCACACGGTCAGACTGCCGTTTTGTGAAACTTCTAAGTACACAGACTGCTGCTATTACTGCCGCTCTCTCTCAGGTATGAAAATATAACGCAAGAGGCAGCAGTAGGGTAACCTCCCGGAACTATATGCTTTAGGATGGTTGAGAGTCGGTAGTAAATATTGCAACGCTACAATGGAAGCTGCCTGTGAAGTAAACGTTGAGCAAAGAATGGAAAAGAAACTTATAAGGAAACATAAGAAAAAACAAATCTTGCTGAAAAATGAAGGAATCGAGATTACGTCTCAACCAACTCAGGTTGTTCCAGTTTCTAGAATGTTAATGATAAGCTTATAGAATGTTAATGATAAGCTTATAGAAAGGAGTTGCTGTTACACTTTCAAGGAAAGCGGTTAGTTGGTGTCTGTGCGTGTTTTTATGTCATCTACACATTAAAATTATACTGTCATTTTTCAAGTGGCGCAGAGTCTTGGCTCTAGTAAGAGAACTTTGGTACTTGGTGTGGCAGTGCTACTGACGTATAGATCAAATGTATGTGGTACTATTTGCTTTAAGTTTACTAATACTAGTTTAGACTGAAAACGGACGGTCCAGACTATATTGTTTTAATGTTTAAAAATGTTGGCGGCAGCAAACTTTGCACTGTTTTCTGCAGTTAGAAATCCTGATAGGGCGCAGAGCCATCCTATCGCCAGAGAAGATCAGAGGCATGCTTTTATTTCAGAAAATGAATGGAAATTGAAATAAAGGTATGCACTTTGTGATTATGGGCATGTCAGTGCGCTGACTTTCGAGTTTAACTTGGCATGTCATTAATGTGCTCGGACCCTAGCCGTTTTTCAGCCTCGGGTTGGTCCATAAGCGTGTCGACAGTGACTCCAGCACTGCTGATGTTATGTGACATTGGTATCTTACTTAATGCTTTTAATATTTAGGATGGCTTGGCAGCAAATACTTAGTACACACTGCAGTGCTCCTGAATGTGTCAGACCCCTAACACTGCAGACCCTTTGAGAGGAACATCAGTCACACGTATTTGCTGCTAATCCTGAATGTCTACTAATGTATGCTGTACCCCCTTTCATTAAGAATATCCGTTATTCACATGGATATCCCTAAGACATTTCACTCCATGAATTTTTCTCCTCATGCTGTCATTCCTGTATCTAGTCCTACCCACATGTTTCTGAAAATTTTTGTCTTTGTACTTGTTAGGAGCACTGAATGTTTTGGCCCTCCCCAGAAAGACTTAATTATGGTTAGCTTCCTCTGTTCTGCTGCAAATTATTAATAGCAGAGGCAGGTAGGCTGAATTCGCTCAATCACTGGTCACCATCATTGAATATTCTGAAGTATTTTGCTTAATGGTGTAAAGAAAGAACAGAAAATGAAAAAAACAAGATATAAGCAAGTTTTCACATTGCCTAATTATTGTACCACCCTAGAGTTTCTTGCAGCAAGTAGTAATTGTATTTTTAAACATTTTCTCAACAAAAGTAATCCATCTCCATTGGTTATCTGTATTTTTAAACATTTTCTCAACAAAAGTAATCCATCTCCATTGGTTATCTGTATAAAACACATCGCCCACTTATTTGTTTCTTGCCCCAGTGTAAGACTAGGTCAGGTCCAATGCAGTATCACAGTCTTGCAAGAGTGAAGATTGTAATGACAGGCAGTCTAACTCACTGCACCAGGAATCCAAAATGATCATTAAAGAGCTATGTTATTTCTGTGCTTTGCTAAAAAAGTCATTGTAAATCAGCTAGTTGGAATTGGTAATAATTTAATACTATTGTCAGCAACAATTAAGTGTACTTGGTTTGGCTTTGGCATCTGACTGTAGAACATTTACTGTATCTGTAAATTAAGTTCCTTTGCCTTTGTAATGAGACTTGCACTCACTTTTCTTCTTCAGAGCACCCTTCCCTTAGTGGCTTCACCCACCTCTATTACATTGGGCTGAAGTTTTGCTTAGATTGTTGCAGCATTTTATAAGCAGCTTTATTTTACTCACTTTAGTCATTGCTCAGAAGTTTGACTCTGGTTCAGGTTACATTATGGTTGCATTTTTCAATTCATTAAAAACTGTGTGCAAGAAAGTATTATTGAAATAAGTATATGTTGCATTTCCCTAAATTGTTATTTTTGTGAACTTTGTTTCTGTGCTTTTGTCATACTGGCAACATATTTATTAAACGTCATCCAAGTTAAAAACACATTGCTCATTTTCTGATGTGTGAAGTGGAATTAAAAAGATTTGCTAATATGGGGTTTGATTCATCAGCCTTGTACTTTCCAAGTTGAAGTTATCAGTGCATTAAGCAATGCATAAAATGGAGCTGTAACCATCTAATCAGTTATGGAAATAGGAGGGGTAGGGACCCGCAGTAACCAGTCTGAGAGGAAAACCGAAAGCCTGATCGGGTTGTGGAGGTGAAATGTGAAACAAATGCCCCTTTTAATCGTATGACCCTACTAGTCACATACAGTTGTGTACAGTCTGATTTTCTTGCATTTTCAGAAGTGTAATTTGAGTTTCGGTAAATTTCTTACCATGTAATTTGTTTAGTCAGAATTTGACAAAAGCAGTGCCATAAGACTTCGACCTGTGGTCACAGTTCTTCGTTTTGCACAACAGTCAATATTCAATCATGTGGTATGCCTACTTTTACACAGTAGGGTCCTTCTAGTTATACCACTGTAGCTTCCATTCTGAGTGAAAATTGAATGTATATTATTCGCAATCATGCAAGAACAGATTTATTTCACTGACTGAGCTTGATAAACTCAGCCATATCTCCGCTGCACCTGCAAAGGGACTACCTGGCATGAGCCATTCCTGCCACCATCAACTTAACCACATAAGTATAAAACAGTTAACAAAAGAAATCCAGCAGATGAATAAAGTCTATATAAACTATATATAGGCCAGATTCAGTAACACCTACACTGTGTACACTAAGCGTACACCATTCTTCAGAGAGAGATAAGGAAGTTGGGGAACGTTACAGATGCTGATTAGATGAAGAGCACAAATAAGACAGATGATGTGAGGCAGGTAAACTACATACTGAGAATGTTTGCAGAAAATGCATTGCAGCATGTTTACAGAAGAGCAGTAGCAAATAAAGTGCACTATGCTTATGCAGAAGTGTAGCCTTGTGCCCTTCAGTTACTCCTCCAACATGCAGGTATAAAGGACACAGAGATTAGCCCAAGATTTCTGTATTGTCATGTTTATGATAATTTCACTGCTGTTGCAACACAGTTTACAGATGTAGTGGTCTACAGACAAATGTCTATGTAAGAGTATGTGTGAAATGTATATACATATATATCTTGTAGTTTATCTTTAATGATTTTTTTTTTTAAATTGGGATTCCAATATAACCTGCTTGTTTTCTACTATATACCTTGCTTTACTTAATTTATACTATGTATATTGTATTATTTGATTTTTTTTTTTGTACTCATGTCATACAGAAAAGGGTCAGTAGACCAACTCACACACCATAATCAAATTGTTACATAAATAAGTGTGCATACTCTCTCTTTATGTAGTTCCAAGTTAAAAGAAAGTTGCAAAGCAGACATATGGATAGTAACATACATATGCCCACAAAGAACACCAGTAGCACAATTGGAGACATTTTATCTTGAGTTGTGGTGCAGGTTTTGTGGTTGTTTTTATATACATCTGTGTGTGTATAAATAAATATATATGTGTGTGTGTATGTATGTGTGTGTGTGTGTGTGTGTGTGTGTGTGTATATATATATATATATATATATATATATATATATATATATATATATATAATATATATGTGTATATATATATATATATATATATATATATATATATATGAGAGAGAGAGAGTCACTTTAGAAGCTTGAAAAACTGAAATATCGAATTTCAGTATTTCAAACCCATAAAGTGGAATCCTGATAAGAGTGAAAGCTCAGAAGAGAAAAACTGAAAACCTCAAATACCGGAGGTTTTGAATTTCACGCTTCTGAGGTTCCGCTGTGATTATGGATTTAGTTAAGTGTGTGTGTTAAGGATTTTGGGTAGGAGCTGTGTTGTGTGTTTTGTTGCTATGATATGTGTGTGTGTGCGAGCAGAATGTAACTTGTGTGGTGGTGTTTGTGTGTAGTGCGACCTCAGAGTTAGAATATTTAAGTAGGGGGTGTGGGGGGCTTGCCCCCCCTGCATTTATGAAGTATAGAGCTTGTGTTTGTGTGTGGGGAGGATTGTGTGTGTGTGTGTGTGTGTGTGTGTGTGTGTGTGTGTGTGTGTGTGTGTGTGTGTGTAGTAGCATGAAATTCAAAATCTCTGGTGTGCGAGATTTTGAATTTCGCGCTTCTGAGTTTTCCATGTTTTGAAGATTCGACTTTATGGGTTGGAAATACTGAAATTCGATATTTCAGTATTTCGAGCATCTAAAGTGAATCCATATATGTGTGTGTGTGTGTGTGTGTGTGTGTGTGTGTGTGTGTAATGTGTGTGTGTATATATATATATATATATATATATATATATATATATATAATGTGTATATATATATATATATATATATATATATATATGTATATATACACACATACACACACATATACACGCGCACGCAATTTTACATTTTATATATATATATATATATATATACATACACACATGAATGAATGTGTGTGTGTATGTATGTGTATATATAGATAGATAAATACATACAGAAGGGATATGTCAGTGAAATATTATGTACAATGGGGGAAATGGATGGAGCTGTCTTAATGAATGGAGAAAAAGTACAGTTGTGTAAAATCTTAGCATAACTGTAGATGTCCTTGCTTTCACCACTGCAGTATTCATTACAAATGCAGGGGGTTTTGTGCAGTGAAGCCCACCATCTGCCAGTTTACCAAAGTCTGCCATTGCTTTAAGGTACGTTGAATGTCACCTATACACTCCTTGCATAGTGTAGGGCATAAAGGTGAAATTCAGGCGTACCGTCTTTGGAGCTGATTACCCCATTACGAGCAGCAGTTCAAGGAAAACCAAGGAGAACCTGTACATCCAGGAAGGAAAAAAGACTAGGGAGATGGAGTGAATACTGCGGCGGTGAAGGCAAGAACATCAACCGTTATGGTAAGATTTTACACAACTGTATTATTTCCTTAAATTCACCTCCTGTGTATTATTTCCTTAAATTCACCTCTGCAATATTTATTACAAATGGGAGAGTGCCAAAGCTCAAGAAGAAACTTGGGAGGAGGAAGCAGTAGCAGAGCCCTGTAAAAAGCCGTGGAGAATGGCGTCAGCGAAACCAGCTCTAGCTCTGGAGATACCATCCAATTGGTAATGTTTGGTGAAGGTATGCAAAGAAGTCCAGGTAGCAGCTTCAGGAATAAAATAAGTGTCTAAGCCTTTGAAAGACCCACCAGAAGAAGCCACAACTCTAGTAGAACAAGGAAGGGTCTCGCCATGAAAAGTGTAATAGAAGGAAATAGCCTTTGAAATCCAAGTGGAAATAGTTTGCTTGGTAACAGACAAACCCAGAGACCTAGGATAAAATGAAACAAATAACTGGTCAGATTTTATGATGGCTTTAGTTTTACCCAAATAAAATCTGAGCTGTCTGCGCACATCTAAGGTATGCAGTACCCTCTCACTGTCATTTTGCTGAGAGGGGGAAAAGTAGGCAGTTTAATAGACTGATTAAGCGACAACTCGTTAACCACCTTTGGCATGAAAGATGGATTATTACACAAGGACACCCTGTCCTCATGAAATATCAAAAAAGGTGGACAAGCCATAAGGGCTTGCAACTCAGATTCCCGTCTGGCAGAAGTAAGAGTTAACAAAAGAACAGTCATCCAAGAACAATGTTGCAAGGAAGCTGAAACAGCAGCCTCAAAAGGAGCCTGAGTCAGTTTTTCCAGAACAAAATTAAGATTCCAGGGGGGAGGAACAGGCTTCCTTGGAGATCTAATATTAAGGACGCCTTTAAGAAATTGCTTAGCCTCAAATCTAGAAGCTAACTGGGGAGTTAAAGGCAGACAAGCAGAAAGAGCTGATAAGTGGGCCTTAATAGAAGAATAGGCCAAACCAGCATTGAGCAACTCCCACAAATAAGAGAGAACCAAAGGAACATCCACAGAAAGTGGGTCCAGGTCATGAGAGAAAGACACCAAATAGAAAACCTTTTCCATTTAGACAAGTAGGATTTCCTAGTAGTAGGTTTCCTGGCATCCTGCAGGACCTGCAGCACGTCCTTAGAAAAAAGGTGTTTATGAGGGATCAAACCATATCACCCACAGTGTCAATTGAAGCATAGACAGGTTGGGATGGATGATAGACCCCTTGTCTTGTTTGAGGAGATTCACCCTGTGAGGTAACTTGTGATTGCCCTTGGCTAGATGCAAAAGTAAAGGGAACCAGTGCTGTCGTTGCCAAAAGGGAGTCACCAAAAAGATTTTGGGAGCATCCTGTTGAATCTTGAACAGGACTCTCTGAATGAGAGGAAGGGGTGGGAAGGCAAAAAGGAACATCCCCTTCCAAGAAAATGAAAGGACATCCACCTTCCATACCAGAGGACCCGGGAGTCTGGCACAAAACAGAGGATGTCTGTTCAGAGGGGAGGCAGAGAGATCTACTTTAGGAGTACCACACTGGTGAACAATGTCCAGAAACACATCCCTATGAAGCATCCATTCATGGGATTGAGTGAAGGACCTGCTCGGATTGTCTGCCACAATGATCTGATCTGCAGAAATATAAACTGCCTGAAGAGTCCCTTGATACTTGATAGCCAGATCCCATACCAGAAGTGCCAGCCGGCAAAGACATAAGATCTAGTACCCCCCCCCCCCCCAGTTTGTTGATATACCACATAACTGTGAATACATTGAGAAGCCTCCGAGAGGAGAGAGGATGAAAGGTCTGAAGAGCCAGAATAAGAGTTCTCGTCTCTTTGATGTTGATGTGTTTCATCTGCCAATGATGTGTCCACACTTCTTTCACCCTCTGGGAGCCAAATGTTGCTTCCCATCCCACATCTGAAGCATCTGCGAACACATCTTGAGAGAGAAGAGGATGTTTGAAAAGGGAGCCCTGGATTCAGACACAACTGCTGAACCTACTACAGAACTTCCTTCTTTTGACACGGGAGAAGAACTGGAAAGTCTAGAGGATGCACATGCTGAAGCCACACCGACTTCAGAAACCACTGGCACTTCTCATGTGGAGTTTGGCCAAAGGGAGCATCGGAATGGTGGAAGCCATGAACCCCAGAACTCTCAAAACTTCCCTGGCTGAAATGGAGGCCAGGAGAAGAAGAGTTTGAAATAAAGAAGTGCGAGTTAAGGCCTTTGGAGGAGGCAGGGATGCCAGCATTGGCACCATTTGAATCTTGGAACCCAGCAACACATGATCCTGAGAAGGAGTCAGGGAAGACATTTTGAAGTTTATCATGAACCCCAGGCTCTGAAGAAGAGACATGGTAAAACAAAGATTTTGCAATAGGACCTCTGGAGAGGATGCCTGAATCAGCAGGTCACCCAAATAAGGAAAGATTTAGATCCCTTGAAGCCTGCAAAAAGCAATCACAGGAGCGAGGCATTTGGTGAATACCCTTGGGGCAGTAGAAAGGCCAAAGGGCAAAGCACAGAAGTGAAAATGCTAGCAAGCAACAGAGAAATGCAAAAATCTCCTGAAAAGAGGATGGATTGGATTATAGAGATAAGCATCCTTGAGATCCAGAGACACTGAAAAGGCCTGAGGAAACAAGAGAGGAAAATAGACTGAAGGGAAGGCACCTTCTGAAAGGTATTTAGATGAGAGAGGTCTAGAATAGATCTCCAAGCACCTTCTTTTCTGGGCACTAGAAACATTCTTGAATAAAATCCTTTTCCCCCTTTAGGACACAGGCACCTCTTGAATAGTACCCTGAGACAAGAGTTCTTGAAGAACCTCTAGAGAAAAAAGGAAGTTGTTCCAGAGGAGGCTAAGGAATGCCCATAAAAGGAGGGTGGGAAATCCAGACCACGAAGTACCCTTGCCGAATAATTGACAGAACCCAAGAATCCTGGGTGATTCTGAGCCAAAGAGGAAGAGAGAGCTGTAGATAGAGGAATGTGGATGGGAACAGGTGGATAGTCAGTTGACCCCTGGTTCCTCGGGAAAGGAGGGCTTAAGAATCCCTGCAGTCTGAGTGGCCT